>NC_133938.1:16505294-16805502 GCF_031877795.1 Strix aluco
AAGGTAAATGACAGCTAAATGTGAACAATTAAAAGCTGCAGAGACTCTGAGCAGCGAAGCAGCTAGAACTTTTGCATTTCCTAAGGAGCCAAATACAAAATGTGTCCAAGTACCTGAACTCACGTAGGCTTGCAGCCAGCTTCATCACTGAGATACATTGACAGCCCAGGAACGCTTTCACACAAGCATGCTGTTCTAGAAATTTTGGGGGCATGGAGGCAAGCAGAGATGCACAAAACATGCTTGCCCCTTTTTGAGCATAGTAACAGATTGATAATCACAAAAAGGGAGTAATGAGTTCTGGTCAACCCCCCAAAAAAGATATAGAGTCTTCCAAACTGAGATGGGTGGTAATTGCATCAACAAACAAAACAAAACAAAAAAGCAAGAAAAACACACAGGGGCTTCTCAATTGGAAGGTATTTCTGGAGGGGTAACTTCAGGCAATGCAATAAACCATGGCCTTTAACTCATGCAAAAAACATGAATCTGATTCTAATTCAGCATCTACGATGTACTGGTTATTCAGTCACTTTATTGCTGTTCTCACAATACCTATGGTTGTAAGATTAACCACAGGAGTGTGATTTGTGGCAAACACTATTTTAATGACCACAAATGAACATTTATTTTCTATTTCAGCAGTTTCTAGTCTCCCACTAGCAACTGCTCTTTCTGGGTTGTCAGTCCCACAAGTCTTGACTTTTTCAGACAGATTTCATCTGGGCTGTAAATCCACCTGGGGTTGTACAACCTCTGTTTTGGGAACTGCCCTCCAGCTCACTGCAGAAGACTACACTGAGGGGGGTGGGGTGGGAGGGCCAGGACATTAGCAAGAAGTGTGTCCTTTTCATCATTATCAAGCTATTATTATGTTCAAGGGATCAAGCATGTTTTGTTCCTTAGGTGACAAACTCTTCACTATAGTGTTGGCAAGCTCTTCTATACAATGATAATTAGTTTTTTGTCATTGAACATTTCTTTAAAACAAATGTTATGTTATACATTCCAACTAATTGTACATCTCACACAACTTGAAACTTGAATAAAGGAACATGAGTACTGTGTCAGTGTGAAAACTACAACACAATGTATATCATAGCATTTTTTTAAGGGTTTTTTTTAAATTACAGTGAAACTTTGCTGGGCATAGTGAATGTTAAAGGTCAGATGCATTCTCTGAAAGCAATAAATAAATCAACAGATAATATGAACACTTCTTTTAGGATCAGTTTTTGGATCCAACTATATCAACCTTTCATATCTTATAATCTACTTCTGTCACAAATTAGATAGGGGGCATGGAAGGGAAGAAAGTAAAAGCAAGATGTCCTCCACGTCTTCACACGCAAAAGCTTTGTGGTAACTAGAAATTAAAAGAAAAAAGCAGCACAAGTAGCAGTTAAGCTAATTCAACATACACAACATTACAGGGTAATAGCAAACATTTCTGGTTTCCTTTCAAGAATAACCTGTTTGTTTAAATTGATACTAACTTGGGGATTTATTAGTTACCTTGGCATGGTTTAAGTGTACATAGAATAATCCCTGAGAAAAAGCTAGAATGCGGTCTGATTTTTTTTTCATACACATGGGAATATTTTTCTCCTGCTGCAACTGAAATAGAGCAAGGCTGCAGAAGCTGGTGGAAGCAGTTCTTCAAATTAGGAAAAGGGCTGTTTTGTAGGGAGAAAGTTTTCTTAAATAAAGTTTTCATTTATTAATTTTTTGCAAAAGCTGTATTGTATCATCCTCAACCACTGGGGATGAAAGAGAAAAAAATAACAGCTGTAATCTAACTCTGTAAATTTTCATACTTCATCAGACAGGTATTTATGGTAAAAGCACTCTCATCATGTTTAGGATGAGTGGATCTTAAAACTATGGTGTTTTAGTTCACAAAATCTTGACATACCATATGCATTGCTTCTTTTTCAATGTCATGCATAGGTAGCTAGCAAGAACAGTATGCTAATCAGTCACTGGCAGTCAGGACTTCTTGTTCCTTCTTAAGTAGGTCACTTGCTCTATTACCTCAAACACGCATGTGTAACAGCATACCTGTGTTACACTCCTGCAAGCAGCCTCCCCCCTTGCTCTTCAACAGTCTCTCAATGAGAAAGATCCTGAAGATGTTTCCAACATAGTGGAGTATTACAGTGTCACCAGTCCACCTGCAGTATTCATACCATTATTAGCAGTAGCTTCAGATTTAAAAGCTTCTTGTTAACTGCATAGAGAGCGATCCTAAATTTCTGGGCACGTTTGCTTTCTTTACAGGGACAGGACTGAATCTATACCCCAGACTTCTAGACCACATCTAAGAGGTCAGCACAGGACTCAGCTGCATACATACACACCTCTAGCACAGCTGGTTCTTCCACAGAAGTGGAAATTCATTTGAACACCTCCATAAGGTGGGTTACAGAATGTTAAAGCAAAAAAAAAATCAGTACAAAATGTTTATTAATTGCTAATCATTCAATAGGCACAAACAAAAGATTAAATAGGCAAGTTATTTTGTCTTCAAAGGCATTATTATATTAGAAGTTACTGTCATGAAGAAAAAATGTCTAGTAGAAGTCTGGCTAGGCTGAATGCATTTCTGTGTGCCAGCGAAGCACCCGCGAGCACACTGGCACGGCCTCAGCCCCGCAGCAGCCCCTGGCGGCATAGTGACACTGCCTCAGCACTGACCCACGGGCCTGCAACCACCTCCTGGCTGGAAAACACCAATCCGACATCATGTGAAGTACTATTCTCCCGCTTAATTCCCAAGATACTACCTTTTTCACTTCACACCTTTAAATATGTTTTTTGAATATGTATATTTATTCTTCCATAGCTAAAATCCAGGCAAGAGCTGTCCAACATGCTGTGGGGAAGGGGTAAGCCCAACAGGAACCATACACTGCTAAACCTTTTCAGATGACAACATGACTGTGATCACCCCTTTACTGAAGGGGAACTGGAGAAGTAAATAAAAAAAAAATACGATGTTATTTGTATTATCTTTCCAACCTGACTACCTATGCAGCAGATCACTCCATTACATCCAATTCTGAAGACAACAAGCAGAGCAGCAATGCATTTTCAGTGAAGGATTCTAAGCTTCAGAGTTAGTTTCTTTCCTATGACCCTGAGAAAGGCAGAAGTTTCTCAGACATCTTCCAAAAAAAAAAAAAAGGTCAATTACACTAGAATCAGAGCTATACACATGCATTCACAGATGCATGAAAACCCAACAAAAGACAAGATAAATTTGTAATGGGCAAGGAAAAGTGCATGCTTTGAGTCTGGTGAAGGAGTCTTTGAAACATCTTACCTCTACTTGGTTATTTTTATTATGTTATAAACAAAACAGATTTCCCAAAGGCTATGCCAAAAAGGAATCTGGAGTCAATTAAATGGAAGAACTAAGAAAATACAAAACCAGCACTAGATTTGTTGACATAGTATACAGCCCTACAACCATGACAGCTTAAAAGTTTAGTGCACATAAAACAAAGAACCAGTGTTTTAGAATAGAATTACACGTTTATTGTTCACATTTGAAATAATTTGGTTCTCAACTGAACCACTGAAAGTCCTAATGCATCTGTAAACTGAGTATCACTATAAAACAATGTAAAATGCCATGTAAAATAATATTATGTATGCATGTGTTTCATTTCATGGTTTCTCAGCATAATCACTTTGTCTATTTACAAATATATAAAGATTTTGCGCTTTAGGTCATCTGAAATATCAAAGAGGTATTTTCAAATCACACAATAAATATAGAACCTGTTTTGTTAAAAATCTACAGTATACTGTACATTCAAGTTGAGGCAAAAGAAGTTTTAATGCCAGTTACACTTGAAACATAAATGAATGTTTCCAATAATTAAACAATTTCTAAAAGTGCTATCTCTGCCTGTGATGAAAGGTAACATTAGGATCCAGTATTACAGTCAAAGTTTGAGACCATTGCTTCATTCACAGAATCAGAGCTTCTGTTACTAGAAAAATATGAAAGCTCTTATATATTTTTCAATTATTTTCTTTCAAGAGTTGCAAGAAAAGAGGCAAAGAGTGGTCTAAAAAATAAAAGCCTTGTGCACGCACATACACACACACACACACCACAATTCAGATCACCACATAATCCTCTAGAAGAATGACCAAACTCACAGCATTCTGTTTCACTTGAGAATGATAAGTTTATGAACAAATCTCTTAACAAAAAACCCAGCAGGCAACCCTAGGAAGTCTAAGGCAGTTGTTCTATGTGCAAGTTTCTACATAGCAGAGTGCCAACTCCAGAGTCTTCCCATGACTTTGTGCATTACTTGGTTTCTTCTTTGTCACTTTCCGCCCACTGATTTGGCTTGCTATCTCCAGCAGGTTTTTTGGATGCAGCACTGGAACTGGGAAAAAGAGAATGTTACAATACAAATAAATTATACTTCGGATAGAAAAACCCGAACTTTTTATGGTACAATGTTTAATATGTTTTGCTACATATCAATCATAAGCCTTAGATCAGGCTTTCTGTAAGTTAGCACAACTTAGTCTCTGTGCTCTACATAGAGTTTAGCAGTATAAAAATAACCACCTGCAACATCATTTCAGATACCTGTTACGTGTAATATACTGAGATGTCTGGCAAGGTTCTGCTGAAACAGGACCACTCAACATACAGGGAGGTTTTCTTTGAGATGTAGATTTCACTAACTGATTGTCTTGGTCACAACCTGAGAGACATACATACCATCAGTTAAACTACAGTGCAACTGAAAACATTTGAAGGACTTGCTTTGTGAAAAAACACACCAAACATCTTACGGCATGTCTATAATAATAAATCTTGTTACAGACCTGTGATAAAGTTTTGTAAGTACACTTAATGCTACTGAATGAAGTTATGTTAAAATTAGGATTCTAAATTTGAAAATGAAGCATTTAACACACACAACCACCATTGCAAGTAGCCACACTGAAATCAAGTTTAAAGTCACTTAAATGTAAAGTTTCTCACTTTACAATTGATAAAGCTTTTTTACTCCTTAAATAAAAACTTCTCCAGCATGCATATACAATAATCAACACCAACATGAGAACTTGCAAACTTGTCAGAGTACAGAAAAAAAGTTAAAAGCAATGTTAGATGCCTTAACATTTATATGAACTTAACCATCACTAAAGTCAATGGAAAGACATGGCCAAACTTGGCAGGGCCAGATCAATCCCCGCTAACTCTTCCTCACATTTAGATTTCAAAGCTTGCATGTGAAATGGAAAAAACTGGAATGATTCTGTATTCTACAGTATTCATCATAGCACTACAGAATTAAGAGCTTTTGGACAAGTGTTATGTAAAAGGGAAATTTAACATTAAAACAATTCTAACGATAATCTGTGGAATAATATCCAAATGGAATATGATTCTCTGTGGCAGATTTTTTGTTTTATTACTATTAGCCAGCAGCTTAAGGTTAGGATATATAAGATTGAAGAATCCCATTTAGAAGAGAAAATATGGCATTAAATGAATCCAGAAACACTACAATTTGGAAAAAGACAATTACAAATCAAAAGCTTTAGTGTACAATGAATGTTAAACAGATCTCAAGTTGCTGACAGATCGCTAAATCAAGTAATTCTTCATAAGCAACAGTTAAACAATCTCAATTCTGTTACTAAAAATAGTTTTCCCTGTAGAAGATCATTTCATTTCACACTTACAGATGCACTACAGGAATTGCACAGAGGAGAAACAAGGAGAACCCAGAACACAAGGCAGGCTACTTTATTTAACAAGAACACAAATTCAAGCTATCTTTACTTGCCAGGTGTTTCATACACTTATCTTTAGATGATGGCTGCCACAAGAAGAATCTGTTTAACAGAGATTGTTGTTATTTGTTTCTCCTCTGTCCTTTTTTTTTTTTTGTGTCTCACACCACTCCCTGACCCCTTAGAAAGTACTGAAGAGTCAGTAGCAAAGACCAAAACACTGCACATGCATATTCAGGCATGAGGGGATGGGAAGTAAACTTACCAACTTGAAAGAAAAAAGAATTGTAGAAGAAAGGAAGTAAAAAAATACTTTCAATAAAAACAATATTCCAAACTATGTCATATATAGCCATATTTTCATTATCTTTTCTGAAGAAATTACTCCTTTATGAAGATTTTAATCTTAAAATTCAATGGTTTATTGTTCAAATTTATTTTTATTATCATTATGCTCTTTTCACTGTTTATTTTTCCAAAGGATTCTTTTTACTGAATATGTATGTGTACATGTTTAATTACCTCATCTCAAATAAGTAATGCTGCCATCTCCACATTATGATGCTTGTTTCCAAAACTTGTTTCTAATCTATACAGATCTCTATGGGTCATGATTTCAACTGCCTTGGCAATTAATATGCTCACATTTAATTTAGTAAGAACAGGGAACTTTTAGAATTAAGAGCTGTGCTGTCAGGTACTTGACATTCACCAGATCACTTCACAAATATAAATTCATTACATAAGTAATCATCAGGGAGCGAGTTATCACAATTCTCTTTTAAAAAGGAGATTTTGAACCATCAGTTACCTTGACAATTAGAGGCATACATGGTAAAATTGGTCTTGGGAAGTTTGGGGGGTTTTAATAGTTTTGTTCATATTTGCATCTTCTAGTTGAAAGGGGGGGAAAAGAAACACATTACAAGAGCACAATTTGAACCAAATACTTGCTTCCTAAGAAGGCACTTGGAGTTGTCACATTTTCAGAGTGCTTGTAATCAGTAGACATACTTAAGAACTGTTGCTTCAGCCATGCTCCTCTATCTTCTTCAAATGCCTTTCTCTAGGAAAAGAAATGACAATTTACACTTACGACCATAGGAACAAGCTTAGTCAACATTACATTGCTGCTATCTAAGAAAGCAGAAGCTGTACCATATCCATGTAATTAAGGAAAGCCAGCAGTTTAACACAGAATTACAGTCATGTGAGCAACCTTTTGAATTCAATAAGGATTAGCTCAGGACATATTTATTTACAAGCCAAACCCCATGATTTGTTTCAGAGGTCTGACTAATCCTTTCATTTTACTGTTCTCCACTCCTGTGACACAATCTCCTGTTGCTGCCTCCTATGCTCCCCCTCCCCCTCAGTGTGGCACTACCTCTTGGAGGTGGCCCTCATTTCTGAGCAGCTGCCAGTAAGAATTACTGATTAAACCTCAACCCCGAGCCTTCTCCTAACAGATAAAAACGACATTTAAAATAGAACTGGTTACTTCTGTCTGAAACTGGGGCAGAAAGGAAGGGGCTGTTTCATTTTCCAATCACTGAGTACAGAAAAGGAAAATAATGGCTAAAAGACAATCTCTAAAAGATTCCAGTGGCTCTGGAATCAAGCAACAAGCTATTTCATCTCCAAAAACCATCAGTGAAACAGAATGCCCCATTATATAAAATTATTTCTACTGTGTCAGCAGAAGAATAGAGTAAGCTGAACTCTATAGCAAACTTTCAAACACACCTATAAAACTTACAGCATTACTTCTCTTTTCATACTTAAGCATTTTATCAAGTAGAAGCATAGGTAGTTACACTTATGCTGCAATGCAGTCCTAAACATTTCTGGGCAAACAACTATCATTTATTATCACTCAAGACTTTTAAAGCTGAATTCAAGGTCCAACGTGAAATTCGCAGGTTCATTAAAATGCAAACAAAATTAAATTAAATCGTTGAAGAATACATATCTATATGTAGTGGACTGAGTCATTATCTGTCACCATGTGAACTACTGTTGTGCCAGCATCTCAAGTAAAATCTCTAGTATTTCATGTTCTTTACAGTAACCTTTACAGCATAAGAATAAAAAAAAAAAAAGCAGCTGTCTCGAGTCAGACAAGTTGTCCATCTAGCTCAGTATTCTGTCTCCAACAATAGCCACACGAGATGCTATTTATGAGATTGCATGAACCTGGCCACTTTCTGCAGTGCTTTCCCTCAGAGGTTCCCAGCCCCAAGTGTCATTTGATTAGAGATGTTGGAAGGGACCCCCTTGTCCCCCTGCTTTTCGTATCCATCTGTGGATGTATTGGTCATGATCTTGGGCAACTGCTTTTTGAACCTGCTGGTATTGATTGCCTTCATAATCTCCTGTGGCAGCCAAATCCAGAAGTCAACTACCTGATATATAAAAACATACCTTTTTTGGATATGTTTTAGACTTAATTTCAAGCAGTTTCTATGAGTTCCCTCTAGTCTTAATCTTGAGAGATTTGGTGAACAGTACTGCTTTTGTCTGACCAACTGAATCCAGTTTTATAAATTTTAATCACATCCCACTCCAACCTTCTCCTCTATGTGTCAAAGTAAGCAGTTCTGTAAGCAATAAAGTCCATTTCTTTTTCCCTTTGATGGCTTTTTTCTTGTCACATCTGTACCATCATAGTCTCATGACATCATCGTGACCTCCTTTCCCTACCACGCTTGTAAGCCCCTTCATGTTCTTGGCCCTAAGTACTGGCTAGACCAAAGGACACACGTGCCAGAGCTCATTTAGAGACATATCTACCCTGAGTGCCTTCCAGTATGCATGCTTACTGGCCATCTTAACTACTGGAACACAACAGGTAATGACTCTGCTAAGGGAAAGGCAACAATTACTTTGTGTTTCTGCAACAGTCACAGGTTTTCACAAAAGTTTAGGAATCAAGTACATTTGAGAATGCAACCGTGAAACCAAATCTGACTGAAATTTGCATAGGCCTTGCTTTTGTAGAAAACCAAACTTAAGCAGCATCTAATAAATGGTTTAGTGAATAATTGGACTGATTTTTGGAAGTACTTAGATACTGCAAAAGCTGAAACAAAAATGGGTCATGCCAGTTGCAGCAACTGCATTTCCAATACACATAAAAACTTGGGTTTTTTAAATGCTAATAGAATGATGTCCTACAATGACCAAAGATGTTTTATACAGTATGGGAATGATATTTCTCTACAGATGTTAACAAACAGATACTGTTGGACAGCTGCACTTGTGTAACAGTAAAACTACTTAACAATGGTAACACATCTTCCATAGGAGTTCCCTTTTCTAATATCCTTCCACTTTTCTAATACCTCAAGTCCTAATCTAATAGCAGCTTCTGTAAAACTTCTTCTTTCCTTCTCAAAATTCTTTTTTTGTTCTCGAAATAGTCTCCATTCTTCCTGAAGACGCTCTCTTTCTTCCAACAAATAGCAGTCCTGTAGTAACAGAGTGGTGTCATCATCACATGGAGACATAAGCTGCTGCTGCAGATATAGAGCAACAAAAGACACAAACATTAATTTGGGAGTGACTGTTAAGAGGTGCAGTATTTCCACAGGTTCAGTTTTATCAGAAAAATGGCTGAAGTTTAATACGGAAACAATGTAGCAAGTATCAAGTTGGTGGGGGCATAGCAAGCAAAATGTCCCTGTTCAGGCAGCTGACCTCAGGAGCCTTCCCCACCTTTGTTTATCCCCCAAAATTATTTCTACCAGAATTACAAAGTCATTAAATTACTAACCAACTGACTAGCACACCTATACTCAGACAAACAATTAAGATATTTAAAAAGCATTATCAAAGAACATAGAAAGGCTCAGAGGTGAGAGAAGCGGCACATTAAAAAACAAAAAAGCTTAGATTCAGTGTAGAGAAGATACAAGGAAAATTAAAGCCTACTACCTGCAAGAGCTGTTGCTGAGTTTTGATCATTTCTTTGCATTGCTGAATCTCTAATTCTAGCTTTTCAGTTTCCAGCTCATGGTCTTCTCTTGAAATGACATCTTTTTCATTCAAAGCTCCTGAATGTACACGTGACACTAATGGGGAAAAAAAAAAGATACTTAGAACAAAAAAAATCCCTCACATCATGGACTCACAGCAATAGCAAGAGATTTTAGACTGTATTTGTTTCATCCTGAAAGACAGATACACAGTGTATTCAAAAGCACTTCTATTAGAGACAAGAGATCCAGAATTGGTGCTACACATGTAATTATGCACAAAATCCAGTTCAGAAAAAAAAAAAAAACGGCAATGAAAGCATAGCTGTTTCACACTCCCCAAGGTAAACCAAGCATCTGCACTGCAATAAAAGTGTCACACAAAAAACCCACTTGTTTCAGCAGTTATTTAAAAGAAAAATCAAGACAACTGAAGACTTCTTTTCATTCACATGCTGTTAGCCCATTATTCTGAGCCCATTTTGAAGGGCTTGTGTGTTCATAAAAATATGACAGTAACTATATTTATCACAGATATAAAAAGAAAGCCTTTTTCTTCAAGTCCTGTGAAGGCAAAATGGAGATAACAAACATTGTGTGCATAGTTTCATCCCAGTAAGGGAATGAATTAGAGAGGAATAAAATTTATTTTGTATAATTACATACTGCTTTGTTTCATTTCATGCATAGCTATCACAGTGATTGTAATGAGCCAAGTTCTGATCCCCTGATGCCAGTGTTTAAACATTAATTGAATTCAAAAGGACTAGACTATGGTCATCAGTATAAACCCAAGAAATAAAATGGTGACTCCATGAAAGCAGCAAATTCTTGAAACATTTTTCCTGACGCTTACAACTATTTTTTCAGTTCATTACACCAAATCAAGTATTACACAGAACAAGTGCTCTTAAAATCCTTTCTACAGTAAAAACACCCTCATAGACCATCTGCTCTTTTATTTGCAATTGCATGCATGACCTTCTCAGTCTTATTCTTAACTGCAAACATCCCTGTGGTAGCAGCAACATTTGCTTGCATGGGAAAATAATACTAGGAAAGAATTTTATATATTTTTAGCTGCCTTTTAATACTGTTTAACAGCTGGAAATGAGAAGGGTCCGGCACCATACCATCAGCCAGTTCTCTTTAGAATGCCACGAGAATCCTCAGAGGTACGGATATGGCAAGCCTAGACTTGAGAAGGATTTACATATTTTGCATCCAATTACTTCAAATTGTTACATCTGTGTTACTTGTAGATCTCAAAGTTGGGAAAAGGCAACAAACATTATTACAGGGCATGTACTTTCCAAAGAAAAATAATTATTTCTTTATAAAGTTGCTGTTTACTGTGTCAAACTATAATTGTGTCCTTTCTCATGATAACAGGTTGGTGTGCAATTGCTTCCCTAACTACCTACAACTAAAACTCAGACAGAAAAACGGTAATCACAAAGCCTTTCAGAAAGTCTACCAGGTCACAATTCCTTCCATTTTAGCTTCCTTTTAGCTTAAGACAGACAGTAAAGTAAATCCTAAGAGCATGATACCAAATGGAATTATCAGTAGCATTTTATATGTACATGTATTACAGTTAAATGTCACCTTGGTTATCCAGCTTTTCAACGTGATTTTTCAACATTCTCCATTGTTTTCTAATGCTGTTGGTAAGCTGCTCTCGCACAGTTTCACAAGACAGTTCCCACATATTCTCTTTATTTAACTCTCCAATATCTTCCTCCAGGTCTGACAGCACCTGTAGAAGCAGAAACAGGAAGCTGCAAACCACTCCACCACTCCAAATACGTGTGTTTATTTAAGTATGCATATGAATTTAATTTACTGAAGAGAAGGAAAACCCTTATATAGAGGAAAGACTTTTCCATCCGGGGAAATCTGACTGTCAGGGAGTTCAGTTCCCTGACGGCATAATGCTGAAGAGACAGAAGTGAAGTGGTAGTCCCCAGAACCCCACCACAGAGAGAGCGTATCACCTAACAAGACTCACTCTCACACATCTTGAAGCTAGGTAAGTTCAGACTGCTGAGTTCTGCTGTTAAACTTCAGCAGTAGCTGCCCATAAACTCACTATGCAGCATGAACAGGATTTAAGACAAAGATTTTCTCCTCTTGAGAATTAAGGAATTTGTCCCTGCCTTGTTTTTCACCATGATAAAACACCCCTGCAACACACTGAAGGTAGAGTGGAACTAGCACCTCCTTCTCCCACTTCCATTTTACACCACTGTTCAAACATCAAACCTGAATGCTATCCCGAAGAGCTAAGACATAAAAGCCTAAATGGAAGAGAGAAGACTAGCCCATGGCAATTTAGTAGATTTAAGTTGAAAAGCTATAGCCGTTTCAATACCTGGCACGAATACTCCACTCTTCTCAAGCATCTAAACCATTCTATACAATCCCCTTTATCTACAAGTAGGTAAGAAAAATGGAATGGGAAGTACAAAAACAAGACATTCAAAGGCATCAAAGTAATCATTTACATATGCAGTAAGCACTGTCTTTCAAACCTGGATCACAGGAGATCTTAAGGAGTAAAACAACAGCTATTAAAAAAAAAGGCAGGTTTTTGGTTTGGGGCTTTTTGGTTTGGTTGGGGGGGGTGGTGGTGGGGGTTAGTTGATTTAAGAGGTTTATGTGACCTCATAAAGAAACATCTTATTCCTTTACTTATCTTTATACACACTTAACACAATGAAAGCCCAGTCTGGAGTAGGTCTCTGGATAGTACTGTGATAATATGGCAGTCCAGCTGGTTTCATGGCTTGTGATTTTGCAATGGGAAGCAAAGTGATAAATGATGCGACTACATCACTGGCTGCCACAATCCAAGGTATATGCTTCCTTCTAAGAATCAATATGAATTAGCATTTCTAAGTAGAAATGCAATGTTTGGGGATTTTTTTTATTCTGCAAGGGATTCAACCCACACCACCCTACAACCCCTGAAATAATTCCACTTGAGACTTGCATCTAGTGAGTACTTCTATTATTATTCTACTACTAGCAATTACTATTGTCTAGTGAGTTGTTCTGCTTAATTTGGTTAATTAGTATTATTACAAAAGAACTAACCAGAAGTTTCAGTGCAAGCATTTAATATTTTCTTAGCAGTTTATTAATGCTACAACAGTTAACAAGTACTTGTCTAATCACCCAAGAACAGTGAATTTCAGAGCACTAAGTCCCAGTTTTTCCTCAAGTTTGTTTCAATGCGCAAGTTCATAAAGACCCCATTCCCACAGCTGGCTGTACTCAAACATCCTGGGGCTGGACAAATGCACTTGAGATGGCTCAGAAACAAAGGGAGTACAGCAATTAGGCAGGTGAGGGGCCCTTCTGAAATGGCAAGCCCTAGATTCCACTAAACAGCACACTCTGGAAACCTCCATCTACACATATTCTTATGTGCCAACATGTATTATTTACTGTAATAGGAAATACTTCATAATTTGTTCTGTAGAGTATCCATATTCTCTTAATATCCTATTACTAGTACACCATCATCTTGACTGTTTCCTAGAATCTAGACTTTATGCATGTTTCCTGTATTTCAACTCTTTCTTATGCCCAGTGGTACTCTTTCTCTTATTGCTAAGAGAAAGCTCAGTTAACCTTCTAGATTCCCTACTTCACTCTGACATCAAAACAGAACTGCAACTTCTAGCAAGAAATCAGCAAATGGAATAAACAAACACTGAGAAACAGTGAATGTGCAGTGTGCTGTTCCATAACAATAAAGTATCCTGTGCAAATGAAGAAATACTTAAAAGCCTGGAAACAAAACAACCCCACAAACCATTTTACTCAAAAAAAATCAAATATTTTCCTTGAACATGCCAGCAGCTCCGCAAAAGTAACTAACAGCTACTCTAGTCCATGTACTACAGGAGTGCACCTTAATTACGTTTCCTCCACCCCCATGGATTCTATGGCAAGCCTGGTTTCTTTGCATAAGCACCTTGAAAGCTAGTATCAACATCTTAGTATGCACGGCAGACAAAATTCAAAATGCACCATTGCACAGAATTACATACTGGTACCTACTGCATTTAAAATTCATTCCAAATACGCTTTCCATTGACTGACTGGGAAGAATACACTGGGTATTGTTCACAGACAGTAGAACATTTAAACATGGATAGATTTCAAGCAGAAATGTGCAGTCCACTTCAAGTTCCACAAGAAGTTTACCTTTTTTTTTTCCCCCCATAATGATCAAATTAACTCCAGCACTATACCAAACTACCACACAGATCTAATTTTAACTGAAGAATACTTACTGGCCCATCTTCAGACCTTTCTTTAGGTTTCTGTTTCTGTGGTGGGAGAAGTAAAATAATCTCTTTCTTCATTTGCTGAAGAACTTTTTTCAGCTCAGCATTTTCCACTAAAAGCTGTTTTTGGCGTTGTTCATAATCACTTAACAGAACTTTGTACATTTCTTCTTCATTTCTGGAAGAGGAAATCTTACAGTAACAACATAAAAGCCATAATAGAACAACTTTAATTGAAGCATATAAGACAACTACCTGGCTTCTGTCTTATCAGTCCTCCATGCACCTCTCTTCCCATCAGCTCTACCAACATAATTTAGAACTTCCATAGCTACAAATGAAAAGGATATTTCAAAAGCGTGAAACAACATGCAAATATATAAATATTTAGGAGACACTGCATTTACTTATTTGCATTTACATGTAGTTATTGTCAAGAGACCACATCACCCAATTATCCTCCTCAGTCTACAGACCTGTATGAAACCACATTGCCCTGCTTAACAAAGTAAGAGTAAGATAATCAAGGAAAGAAGATAATTTTTGTGTTTGGAAACTCAGAGGGACATATTCTCATCTTTTATATGTATTTCTTAATGGCACCTTCACCCTTATTTCAGCCTTTGTATCAATTGTGCATCAACTCTAACCTCTCTTCTGGCAATAATAGCAGTTTTATCTCCAGTTCAGAGCAAGCAACTTCCTGATGTTTCACAAGGTGTTCCTCAAAGCAAAGAAACTACTCTGTCCACATTAGAAGGAAAAAAACAACCACAACATCTTCCCCCCCACTCCAAATTGAGTGTTGTTCAATTCTAGTCAGCTATCAAGTAAACAGTAAACTAGATTTAAAACCCTGTCATTTTGACCTCACTGGTACTTGAACTACTATTAGCCAACTGAAGTCAAGAACATGCCACAACCAAGTTTTGCTGACTGCAGGGTGAGACTTCTAGAGATTACTGAGCCAATACCTAAAGACTTTCTGTAGCCAAAATAGGTCTTCCTACTACAGTGTCCTAACCTGGTTTGGCTTACCCACAAGCACTTTCAGAAAACTAAATCAGCAGAAAACCAACTTGGCAACAACAGGAATAGTTTTCTTCTGGTTTAGTGAACTAAACCAGCTTACTAAAATACAACATGCGCTACAGTTGGCAAACAGCCAAGTGTTTCGGGGGTGGCAGGAGGAGTAAGAAGAGAAAAGTAGGACTTCCCTTCCAGAAGACATGTTTACGACACTATCTGAAAGTCTTGTCATGGTAGCAGTAGAAAGAAAGTTGAGGAAACACAGCTCTAGCTTCAGAATTAATTCCAAGTAATTCTACAAAATGAGTTTTTTACTAGGGAGAGATCTCCATCTTGGTTTGTGCTTGTTAAACAATCTTATGTAAAACATTATAAAAGTTTATTACCCTTACAGTCAGCTGACATGAAATACTACATCTGTTATGTAAGATTTTAACATCTAAAAATATACAAGGAGAACCATATTGACTTTAAAGATACCCAGAACCAAATTTAAAGTTTTAACACACAAAATTTTTACAGCTATTTTGCTGTAGTCAACTTCACAGCTACTTACCTATCTTTTTGTCCTTTTTGTTCATGACTAACTGATGCAAGCGTTCCTTTAATTTGTTATATTCTCTCTCTTTCCTCTTCATATCATGATTGTACTGTGTAGCTCTACTTGAAATTATGTTCTGTAACTTCTGTACCTAAAAGCAACCCCACAAAAACTGTATTTCTTCAACTAAAGCATAAGCACATAAATCTCTTCAGAAAACCAAAACAAATACATGAAGTGAAATGATGCTTCTATCAAACCTTATTTCTGGTGAAAGGGACAAAAGGAATCAGGAGAACTCTCCCAACCCATGGATTCTGACCTCAGACTTATCTCAGTGAATTTAGTTTCTTTTCTGCAGAAACCAACACCATAAGCAACATATTATAATACTATAGCACCTCTGAAGTACAACTGAACTCATGTTCTGACAATTCACGTAACTTTAACACCTTTATTGAACAGAGCAGAGAAAGACTCGTTTTTGCTTTCAGTAATTAACATTCAGGACCTAGTTTAGCTCTAAAGTATGCTTGTTAGGCTTACACTAAAAACCAAAAATAATAAACTCTTCTTCTTTTGGGAATAATAAACTCTTTGTCTTCTGGAAGACAGACTATTCCATTTGGTCAAAAAGAAACATATAAAGCACATTCTTGGCCTGTACTATCAATATGTGGGTTTTTCTGAATCATCAGTTTTAACCTTACAAATATACAGCACATTCAGTATTTTAAGCTGGAACTTCAGGATATTCGCTATATACAGATAGTACTGATTGCTAACTGTATGAATGTTTATGAACACAGAGAACAATCACAGAAACTTAGGAGCCATATAAAGTACGGGGTGGGGGGGAAGAAGCACACTGGAAGCAAATCCCAAACTGAGCAGTGTCTTGGATTTCAAACTGTTTTCTGATCCTGGTTCTCCCTACCTCCCTTCTTTCTGATCTTTCTCCTCTACAATATAACAAAAAAACACCAAAGAAAAGCTCCTATACACATGTTTGAGGATGTGACTGAATGCTGTTGCCCCCTCCTACTTTTTGGTATTTTTAAACATTCTAAGATAAAGCTATGCTCAAAACTATATCAAGCCTCAGAAAACTGCGCATGTACATTTCTGCAGTACTGTCTATCACTGTAACTCAGAACTATCCCTTACAGAACCTATTTATACATATGTAACATGCCAATTTCACTTTGGTGAAAGACAACATTTACCAACAAAAAAGCATTCAAAATACTAGACCTCTTGCAAAAAATCGTATTATTGAATATCTGTGTAATGTCTTGTGTTAATGTACAAAACAACTCACTTCATCCTTTTCATTTTTAAGTAACTGGTGCAAATTTCTGTTCTTGCTTTGCAGTTGTCTGTCTCTTTCCTGAAGTCCAACTATTTCCCTTTTAGATAATTCCAATTGTTCCTAGAAAAAGTGTTGATAGTTCAGTATCAATAAGAATTAATAGCGAAGGATTAAAAAAAAACAAAACACCACCACTCAAGTCAAACTGCCATACCACCTCATATGAAGTTAGCCTACATATTTGATCTCTGGTGTTTTAGGGATGATATTGCATTCTCAATGACAAGTTAGTTCTATTTTCTGGAGTAGTAATTATGATTCTGCAGCATGAAAAACACTCCTGCTCACAAGAAATAAAAATTTAGCTTGGTACTTAACAGATATTATCCTATACAGTTACTGCTTTTACATTAAGTCAGGATTCTGTAAGCATCTGCCTTACTATCACAGTATAGATATACTAAGCAACCTGTATGAATTTGGGACTACAGTATTACTGAAATGCTTCTGTTAAATAATCAAGGGAACAATTAACACAGGTACACAGACTGTGACCATAGCAAAGCAAATGGGACATTTCACATATACAGAGTAAGGCCAGACAGATGATTTCATTATACCAGATTATGCAAAACTAGCACTTTAGAAATCTTTTTTCCACAAATACAAGACTCAAACAAACCTGAAATTGCCAATTTAAATGACAGAGGAAAATACTACATACAAGCTCTTTTTTTTTTTCATGTATAGTGAGCTACAAATGTGTTGAGAGATTTAAGCAACAAGAACTTCTAAGCAAACCACACCAGAATATATGTAACAATAGTGGAAATCAAGATGATTGCTGCATGGCATCTGAAAATTTGCACAAGCTGACAGCTAAATTAAATGCCTGGGATTGAAGTAGCACTAACAAGTACTCCCCAGCCCTCACCTTAAAGCCATTTGTCTAGGGAAAGTAACTGCAGTGGTCTGGAACCTAATATTATACAATGTTTGTATAAAAATGACTGCAGTTACACATGATTTTTAATGTCACATTGAAATGATTCTACACGGACAACCAATCTCAGCAAGACTACTATGATTTTGAGAATCTAGAGCAGTATTCGTCAAGGAGATCGTGCTGCCCAGTCTAGTGAAAAGCAAGCCTAAAAGGCCCTGAATCATGCATTGAAATATTTTGTTTTATTTTATTGACGGAATCAAGGGAAAGACAACACTTTTCTAATATGACTGCACATACAAGTACCCGTGAAGTAGCATAGGCTGTGAACTTCCAATGTATCAGCTACTCCACGGTGACTGGCCTTGTGCATGTATTTATCCTGTGAGAAGACAAAGCTTAGTAACTTCAGTTTTGATAACAGCTTCTGAGCAATTTTTAGAAGACTTTGTAGTCATTTATCCAAGGAATCTAGCAACAGCAAAAAGAAACCACACCCAAAACATGGAAAAAGCTACAGATAGAGAGAAAGACTGGTAACAACCCTGTGCCACACCCTAGAAATGCTACCTACATTTTTACTGGTTACAGTTATATTCGGAATTTATCTCTTAGAGCTGGGCACATCCTTTTAAGTGATACTGAATGATATGAAGTGTTTAACATTTTCACCTGCAGCATGCATTAACACTTCCAACCCAAACAGTCTTCCCACTTCCTTGATTAAAGAAGCCATAATTCTCCGTAAGTTTTCAGTTCTCTCATTAATTTGTATTTTGTTAACTTTAAGGAATTTTCAACTGGAAAAAAGCCTTCCAAAAAACCAAAACACACACATAAAAATACAATTCCAGATTAGTACTGGGGAGAAAAACAGAAAAAGCACTCACTGTTAAGAACATACAGTATCTGTTAAACATAAGTGCTGCCTAATATTGGTAAAATTCTCTTGGTTTCTACCTTTAATTTAGCATAGCAGTTCTGCAAGTGATCCATATCACTACCCAGTTTCAGATGCTGCATTTCTACTTCTTCCTGAGCTCGAAGGTTCTTGTGCTGCAGTACAAGCAATTCATTCATGCAATTTATGATCGATATTAAATTTAATTCTTGTCCTTTGGACTCCGCATAAATAGAAGGAAAGCCCAATGTTGTCAGTTCCTGGTAAAACACAAGGGAGATGGGAATAAATAACTGAATCGATCTCTCACAATTCTCCAAAAGAGAGAAACAGTATCAGGTGAGATCCTATATGAAGGGGTGGGGGGAAACAACAGGACACACACCCTATTCCCCACCAACTTTGGCTTCTGAGCATTGAGAAAGAAGCCTTCTTAATCCAGTGACTCTTTACTACCACAACTGATTTAACGTCACCTTCACACAACCTCCAGTAAACAAGATCTGACTTACCCTATTGAGATAGGATATACTCTGTTCAATATTCTCTTCTGTGCAGAAGGCACTGAAAAAGCTGTGCATGCTTTTGGATGAAGGCAGTGGCAAGCGTAGCACTTGCGAGTTCATGCTTGGGGGAGATATCTTTTTTTCTGAGGTATAATGAAAAATATTTTTGCTATCTAAAAGTTAAAAACATTAAGAAACAACTCAGGGCTAATAGTTTAGGACACATTACATACCAAAAAAACCCCAAATCCCCAACTACTCAAACTATTATTTACAGAAACTTACAAGTCTAGAGCTTAGAATTTCAGCTATAATGACATATATTAAACAATTCACAGTGAAAAAAATGGATAAACTTCCACTGAAGATTTAAAGATCAATAACATTTTAAGGTATTGTATCTTTCAAATTTTACTCCTCTGCCAAGGAAAAAAACTGCCCAACCTTTCTTCCTAATTGGCTTGCTACATTTTTTTTTTTTTTTTTTTTTACACACAGGTACAGAAGCTGTGTATTTAGTGAAAATTCTTACAGAACGTATGATATACTTAAGTGTGTGCTGAAATTTATTCTTCCACTAGGTAGAAGCAAAAAAATACTCCTTTAATAAATCTGTAGTCAATTTATGAGGCAATAGAACAAGTAAAGGAACCTCTGAAAATGCAAGATATCCCAAAAGGTGCGATTAAAAAAAAAGTGTGACTGAAGAGTCTTAGAACCTTTACATACACGTGAAAGGGCTGTATTTTAGAGCAGCATTTATGTAAGGACTCAATCCAAAACAAAGCACTGCATGTACTACACATTATTTAACATTCTGCTTAACTAGTCAAGTATGTCATACATGAAACTCCAGTATCTCTCTTTAGCACCTATAACATCACTGATAAAGTTAACAAAGCCATTAAGTTAAAAATATCACTAGTTTACCTGATGACAGCACTGGCACAGTAATAGTCTTCCAATCTCCCATAGCAACAAAGACAGGCAGGGTACCTGAGCAACTGGTTCAGCAGTGAAATATTTAGTACAATTGCTGGCAATGTGCGTTAAGTAGGCATCTCCTAAAATAGCAAGAGCATTTTAGATTAACAATAGCAGCTAATACTGTTAGAAGATTAAAGCAGGAATAGGAGAGTGACTATTGGACTTGAGCCACACGAAATTTTTCTATGTCTTTACACAGCATTTAGAACATAGTAAGCATAGCAAATATACTGTAAAAATGATGCATCTATCTTAAACTAAACTAAGTCTTGTAAACTATTGACTAAAGCTAAAATGCCATGCACATGTGAAAATAATAGACTCACTGTAAACAACTCAGTTATTTCTGTTGATATACAGCAGAAAAAACACACCAAGCTAAATATTGAATATTTTCCTGTCATATAACCAGGAAGCAATTTTATTAAGATAAATTTATGTGAAGTTTTAACATAAGTCTGAGTTTATTACTTAAAGAGAAGGATAAAGACTCTAGAGAACATATATTGGCAGAGAGAAGGCAAAAGAAATTCTAATAGATATTTAACTATTAAAAAATAACCTAACCTATAGATTTAATTATATTGTGTTTCCCTGGCAAGTTGCTTGCTGCTTTGCAGAACCTCTAAAATTGTTGAAGAAAACAAATAAGAGAAGACTTACCCCATTGGCACAGCCACTCAGTACAGCACTGGCCCTCTGGAAACCAAAGGAAAGTCACACACTGGTAAGAAAGAACAAACCGATTGTCCCCTCGCCCCACCTCCACCACCCAGTAAGAAGGCACATAATAGCATTAGTTACCACACTGCTGGAAACTTAAAATCCAGCTTGGATGCTTAAGATTCACATCAGCTGTTATGTGAACAATGATACTTTAGGGAAATAAACTTTTCACCTGACAGGAAGGAAGGCCCCCTTTTTTCAATCAACACTTTGTCAAGAGTTATCTCAAGTCAGTTTTAGATGGACTCTGTAGACTTTTAGAGCACAGGGATGTTTCCTCCTAATTCCCTGCTAATGCTACAATAAACGCACTCTAGATAAGCAGCTTCTAAATTTCTGTCACCAAAACTTTGTATTTTATTCACTGTGGAAAAAGCTATAATTTGGGGAAAAAAACCAAAAAAAAGTGTGCAGAACACAGTGCCCAAAGTAACACCACATTTTTAAGAGATCATACTGGTGCATAGTCATGTTACTGAATGCTCAGCACTAGAAAATAAAATATTCAGCTGGATGAGTATTTCTCCAAGTTCAAAAATTTACTTGGAGAAAAGGTAAAAAGTTATTCTCAGATGAGTTGAAAGCTCACAGGAACTACTAAATTATGTATCAGAAAGCACATGTAAGGCAGCAAGAAAAACACAGTCAATGCAACAATCTGATGACTGTTCTTGTTTAAGAAATGGGGTTTTCTGCTTCCTCTCTGCCTGTATTCATTTAATCACATTTTTCAATTTTTTTCCACCCTGTAAAACCAAGATGTCCAGAAATGAATGAAGCGAAGGTTCCAACTCTAAAGACAAGAACTGACTTCATAGCAGAAATCTGCAAGGCAATCTTTTTTTTTTTTTTTTCACTCATACAAAACAGTGCTTTTAAAACTGGAATTTAAAGTCAAACTAAGGATTAAGAGGGCACACTTCTTACATGTTAGTTTCATTTCTACTGGATCCATCAGACAGAGAAACCTACAAATGTAAGGGAAAAAGAAGGCAAATTAAGTATATTCTTATTGCTGGCACCGCAATCCTTCATTCTGATAAGGTATTTCAGAAGATTGTTAAGAAACTCGAGACACACAAATTCCATTAAGGACTGTTGGAAAGTCCACAAAACTACTACTCACGTTTCAGACACGCCGCTACTTTCAAACTGGCTTTTATTCTTTAAGAGGCTGCGTACCAATTATGAGATCTTATCACCCAAATTCCCTCAACATACAGTATTACGAACCCACAGGTCTCTCTACACTGACAATACTATTCTGACACAGCATCTATCACCCCAAACAATGTTTGACTAGGAGCAGAAACAGGACTAGTCCAGGTGCAGGAATGCAATGATTCTCTAAAATTGAGCCCTGCAAGCCTCATGCAGATTGATTCAGTACAGATGCTTTGTCACGACTACTCTCTAGTGACACACTGTTTCTAGGTGCACCAACAAGAGGACAAAGAAAATTAACACACAGGCTCAGAAGGAGGTCTAGTGAAGACGGAGAAGGCAAGAACACTTAGGCAGTACAATAAAGTCCAGATAATGCAACTATATTCTTCTCACATTAATCAATCTTGAAGGCTCTAGAGCCTTTTGTCTTGAAAAGTACACTTTTCAAGGATGCACTGCACACTGTTTAATACATCAGATTAAAAGCCACCCTCAGCAATGTCAAGACTTGGAAAACGCCAAACTCAAAAACTTCCTTCAACTGTTAAACCACTACCCCAAAGCATCTTAAATTGTTATGTGTCACCAAACAAGTGCAGTAGCTTTGAAGCAGTAATCATCGGAGAGTGGTCAGCATTTTGTACTTGAATCATCTTTACATACTGTATTTAGAATTAAACTCAGATGTGCAGAATGAGACAATCCCGTGTCAGCTGCAAAAGGGAATGCTACAAGCCTTTAGTCGCATACTAAGATCATCTCATCAGTTCCACGTGGCTTCTACTGCCAGTTCAGGACCTTAGCCATGACTTCTAAAGCTATCTAGTGATTAAGACCCACCAGATATATTTCCTTCCTGGTCTAGGCAGTTCCTCTGAAGCAACACAGCTCAAAAATAGTCCCACTGAAGTATGCATGAGCTCAAGATGAGCATTCCTGATGAAGACAGTGTGAACGCAAAATTAATTTAGATACACTGTACTCAGAAGGGACTCTTCACCTTTAGTATGCTACAACACTCTCTTTAACCACCACAACACACCAGGACACATATTCACGTAGAGGAGGAAAATGTGTAACTCTGAAGCAGTATTTTGTGTAATTATAGAAGAATAATAAAATACATAAGACTGAAAAGTACTTTAGGGATCTCCCTAGGCTATCAAAAAAGAAGTAGTAAAAGTAGTAAGAAGGTTTTGTTCAGTTTTGGTTTTCTTCCCCCCCCTTCCCCTCAAATCCTGGTTGGGAAAACATGCAGTAGGAAGAAAAAAAAAAATTTTTGCTGTTTCCCAACATCTAATGTCAAAAATCTGAATGATTGTGGGTGGGAGGGAAAAGAACCACTGAACAGCCAAAACTGTGGTACTTGGTACTTAATGATCTTCCTTCTGTGCCCATTTTTGGTACACAGGGATTTGTTGCAGTTACTTCATCAACAGGTTCGATGACTTGCCATATGCCTGTAACAACCCAGTGCCTGCTAGATGTAATTCTGCCAATTGGCAGTGTCACTTCCTGTCCCAAGCAAGAAATTCCTGGGGTGGACAAGACCTAGGTGGATTGTCAAAAAATTACCTTCCGAGACCCAATTTCAAATGCATGAACGTAATGGCAGAGCCATCTCACTGCAGATAGAAATCTAAAAGCCAACCAACCAAAAAACCCTAAACACACACACGTCCCCAGGATACTTACACTAAAATTGCAGAGAGCTTGATTAATGCTAAGGAAGCAGTCAGCAAACCAAGGCATTCAAGTGCTTGTCAGAACAAGTACAAAAAACCCCAAAGAACTTTAAAAAGCTGTCATGTTAATAACATACCAGAACTTGATTCTTAGAAAGGCACCTGGGGTATTTTTTGACAGAAATCTACAGTAATAGTTCCACAAACTCATGCATGAGTCACTAACAAAGACATCTTTTTTTTTTAAGAGTAAGTTTAGATTAAACTTCTAAAATAGTACATTTCAAACCCAGAGAGCTGAAAGGAGCTGTTCTTAAAATTACTGGTTTGTGTTCTGGGGGACAAGGGAGTGATTTGACAATGAATGTGCCAAGATTAACTATAGTTTAAATCTCATCAAGTCAGCCCAAGTTCTGACCATAACACAACTTGATGATCACGAGCAGTAAGAAGTAGGATTATAAACTTTATACAACACAGCATACTTAGAATTTCTTAATATCATGCTTAAACTTGAAAAGGAGTAGTTGTAACTGGGTTTGTAAAACTCATTCAGACAATCAGAAGAGAATCACTTGTCACAGCACTGTGCTGTGATCATATTACACCATCTGGTCATCTCTAACCCACACAGGGTGTGACACAAATGGGAAACGCAGTATCTGGGATCCCAGAAAACTTTTTCCCCCCTGAGGTAGAAAGGATAGGGAAAGGCAATTTTTGGAGAGGTGGTTTCTACCTGCCCCCAATATCACAATGCCTTGGAGAAGAGTTTAAGAAGTCAGTTATCAACCAGAAATTGTCAAACAAACATTCCTTCTCTGTATATTTCAAATACTACTACAAGTTGTTGACATGTGTATGTTTCAACTTGTAAAACTGGGGGGGAGGGGGGCATAGTTAGCATTTAGTTAAAGGGCAATATGATTCCTTCTACTAAAATTATATCCCGAAAGGAGCTGTGAATCTGCTTAAAGCTTTTACATTTGTCTAGTAATCCACAGATGCCACACAGATGGCTTTTATCCGGATAGACAGAAAGACACATCAGTCTATGTAAATTTAGGGTACACTCCTGTCATGACATTGTATGTTTATAAATATATCCCTGATAGTGTCATAAGACATATACTTGTTTTAATTCATGTAATCACCATGAATGTCCATGCATTTCCTCCCTAGAGTTTTGATGATTCTCTCTCTACAGCTCTTTACAACTAGCACTAAAGCATGCATATCATGTACAGTGACTACTGTACAGTTACAAGAATTCCTTCCTCTAAAAATCTATTACAGTTTCAGTGACCTTTAGTTAATATTGTAATTTTAATGATGGGCCTTGCAATCAAAGCAAACCCCAGATCTTTCCTCCCACATTTACAAGATTGTGGCAATTTAATCATTCTATTAACTGCAAAATAGGTGTGGGGGAATCCCTCTGCTTATCCACATTCTGTGGGACTTTAAGTAATGTCTAAGTTTCAGCTGAACTTCTCAGTATTGTCAGAAGTAATGTGAAGAGGCAAGTCAAACTACCCAGCCTATGGGTATTAAGTCTCTGCTTCCTTCTGAGCATTTCACACTCAGAAAATCCCAATTACATTTTTCCATTCCATTTTACTTAAAAAAACAAACAAAAAATCTAGAGTTTAAGAAAAGAAATGTTTACTTGATCTTCTCAACATGTATTTCAGTGACTGTTCTGTCATGGTCTTTGCCTCAAACACTCAGGTTACACAAGGAATATAATCTGATCTACTACCTCAAGACTCAGCTCTAACTTTTACATACACAGATGACTAAAATTCTGTTAATGCAATCACTGAACAAATTGAAACACATGGAAACGTTTCATCTGGCTCCCAAGTTCCTACCCCATTTTGAACACACACGATGGATCTTCACATTACCATCTTCCTATTACTAAACAATAGCACTATTTTTGTTAATCTTCAAAATTGTGTTCCTCTGTGTGCATTCACAATCCACTTACTACGTGTAGCTGGAGCAGAACATTCTGCTGCTTAACCTCCCAACATCATAGATACCCAAGGGGAAAACCTTAGGAACTGTCTTCTGCAGTTCCTCCTCATTTTCCTGAGATCAACTTTAGCCAGACTTTATAGCTTGGCTGTCTCTGCAAGCAGATGACTTTTTAAAAAGAAAAAAAAAAAAAACAAAAAAAAGAAACAACAAAACAAACCACAACCTTACTAGTTCCTAAAGTTGGTAATATTTACTGGGCAGAGTCAGAACTAGTATTCCAGATCTCAGAAATTATGAAACTCACAAGTTTCCGTAGCATAAGCTGTAAGTTAAATCAGGCATGGAACGGAAGATGGTAACTGTAACTAATTTCTCTTAAGGGAAATTGCCAGGGAATTCAAGCAAGGGTTCTCATGTAAATTCGAGGTTTTTACTGAGCAAAACAGAACAGACTCAGTAACTGCAAACAAATAGGACTGGTGAAATGTCAGCATGTCTTCTGAAGAAGGAAGAAACACTAACAAGTCTGCCACAGTGCTCCAGAAGAAGGAATGAGCCAACATACCTGGGCAAGACAGCATAATTTGATTTCCAGAAAGCTTTTCACAATGTTTTCTACCAAAAGCTCTTAAACTAAGATATCAGGGGATTTATTAATGACCGATTCTAAATGGAGAAGGGCAAAGTGTAAGAATAAATTAAAGAAGGGTGAGGAGGGGTATGAAAATATATCATAGGAAAGTCACAAAGAGACAAAAATTAGAGTCACAAAGGGGTCTGGTGAAGGCATCTCTGTTGTTCAGTAAATTTTAAAAGGTGGTGAGCAGGTAAGTGTACAAGAGTTATTAAAAAAAAATAAACACCCAGGTTGACAAGAACTGAAGAATGTCATCCTCATACTAAGCAAATGGATGATAAAAATCAGCAGCTGAAATTCCATGTTCATAAATGCAAACTAACAGAATGAAAAAGACAACTCTACTTCCTACTTAAACCAATAGCCTCTAGTCAGGTATTATCATGCAGGAAGAGATCCCAGGGTCACTGCTCTTAGTCCTCTGGAAATAACAGCTCACAGGTAGTTAACAGAACATCCGAGCAGAAGTCTGAAAAGAGATCATCATAATGTCTGTGAACACTAAGCTCCTCCAGCTTAAATACCACATGCAGGTACAACCTTCCCTGTACAAAAGACAGGACAGACCTTAAAACTGTGCAAGGTCAAACCAACGCTTTCATACAAGAAACTAATAAGCTACAACTCTTCAGCCAGAAGAGGAGACAGCTAGAGAAACAGGACAAACATACAGAAAATATTTATTGCTTCTTTTAACATAACAGTTATACAGAACGAAATGAAACATTCAGCACAAAAGCTGAAAATAAGAATTTTTTTTCATATAAAACAGTTAAATTGTGGACTCACATCACAGGTGCTGTGAATGCTACGTATATCAATTGACTCCAATTCATTGGAAAACATCCATCAGCAGCTATTAAATTTAAAGAGAGAGATACAACCTCTGCTCAGAAATCCTTCAGCTCCAGACTGCAGTATACTGGGAGGATACACGATAAAAGCATTGCTGTACAACCAACCTATACTTATGATCTTTTCCTTAGCATCTGCTGCCAGCCACTTTCAGAGACAAGATACTGATGCCAATGAGCCTGGTATCTCCAGTACAAATGATAACTGGTATTAGTACCACAGCTTTCCCCCCTCAAAAACCAGAGAGAACATCTTCCCCTCTCCCCCCCCCCCCCAATATTTATAATCTGAAATCTCCATCAAACGTATCAAATAATTTCGCTAGGTCTCCTTTCCAATTTCACTATTAAAATTTACCCAATACATTCACATTTTACTTCACGTGCCTCTTATTTTAGGTCATTACCCTGAAATTCCTATCATACCTTTGTAGCATATGGAGCCCCATGTAACTATTTCACTGAGAGCACTGAAAGCAACAGTGTTCTACATAGATAGCGATGCAGTAATACTACAAACTGGTCTTGAGTTATGATTCAATCTCCAAATCGAAATGGGCTTTGCCGCAAGTGAAGAAAAAAATATTTTTAAACAAAATAGTAAAAAAAAAAAAAAAAAGCCAAAATCCTTTATGGAACCTCTACTCTTACATCACGTGAAACCACCAGCTAAACCCGAGCAGCCACAAATTCACTGAATCAGAGGAAAGCTTTACGGCTCCCACCTCTTCGAGCATCCGCCGCTTGTAGCTCCGCAGAGCTCCCCGGAGGGCTGGGCCTTCCCGCGGGGGGCAGCCGGCACAGCCCCGCCGCCAGCCCAGCTCTCCCGCGCCCCTGCGGATCCCACGGAGCCTGGCAGGAAGGAGAGCACATGTCAAGACCCGCAACACCGCGGCGGCCGGAGGCTCCCCCCGCACACAGCTCTGCCCCGGCCCGGCCCCGACCGCGGAACCGCCGCTCCCCTCGGCCGCCCCACGCCGGGCTCCCACACGCGCGGCGGGCGGGCAGAGCCCAGCGCAGCCCCGGTACCTCAGCGCTGCGGCGCGCCCCAGCCCCCTCACCGGCGCCGGCGCCCGCCCCCTGTTCCTCCCCAACGGCCGCAGAGCGCCCGTTACCCGCCGCGCCTCGCAGGCGGGACGCAGCCCCCGCGAAACCCTCCTCCCGAGCCGCCGGTGAGGAGGAGGCGGAGCCCCGCGCACCCATCCGCGTAGCACCACCTGCTGCGGCTGCTGCCGCCGCGGCGCGGGAGGAGGAGGAGGAGGCGGAGGGAGGAGGCGACTCCCGAGCCCCGCTCCGCGCCCCGCAGCTGCCGGCGCCACCGCTCAGGCCCCCGGCCGGGCCCCGCGGGGTTAACCCCCGCCTCACCGCCCGCACCCCCGCCCCAGCGCCGCTCCCATTGGCCGAGCAGTTGCTAGGAGACCTTCAACAGGGGCCTGCACCGCCTGGCCGGCGGGCCGCGGCCGAGCAGGTGCCGTCGCAGCGCCACCGTGTCACAGCCGGCACCTGCCTCGCTACCGCCACCGGCCGCGGCCCGCCGGGGAGGCAGAGCGCAGCCCGGCCGCGCTGGCGGCGCCTTTGGCACCTGCTGGCAGGTCCTGCGGGCGGGGCGGGGCGGGGAGCGGCGCAGGCCGTGAGGCGCGGGCTGCGGCACCCGTGAGGGGAGGGGCAGCCCGAGCGCTGGTAGTCTGGCTGCGAAACGGCCCCGTGGGGCCTGATCCCTCCGTTGCCGCGCCGGAGCACGGCGAGTACATGGAGTTAGGTCTGCTTACCTAGTGCTCAGCCCAGAATGTCATCGCCTTTCACAGAGGACAGAGTAGTCACAAGTTTTGAAAAAATCCGTCATTAAATATTAGCCCTTACGTTTGACTATATGTTGCTGCTTTTTTTTTCTCCCCACAGGCAATTCCAGCAGCTGTACACGAAAGCGTAAGAAGACCTTCTTTGTGTCATGTTGTTATTCAGCCAGCAAACCACATTTCTGTAGAATACACTTTAAAGAAGACAGCTTCGTAGTTATCTTGAGAGTTGTTTGGTGCTGTCTGAAACAGAGGTATTGCTGATTTGAGCAATTAGCTTACACCAGGAATTCCTGGCACTCACCAAGAGCAAGTTTTGCCCAGACATCACAAAAATGCCTCCCTGTGGGAGAGCCCACATATCTGACAGCCCTCTCTGGGGCTGCGAGCAGTGGTGGAGGAGCACCAAGACACCCAGTCTGGCATGTGCCTTAGTGCTCAGAGAATATCAGTTAAATTGTCTAGCATTACCTCACTACACATGTGAGGCTTTTAATAAAATTACCCAATAGAATCAGTAAAATTAATTGTGTAATCATGATTCATAGGATTTGATTTCTTCCACTATTGGGGTTTGCAAGACTGCAGCCTTCACTGACTCAGTGACATCCTCATTGATTTCTCTTGATACCTACCACCTTCATACCCAAGTACATCAAATTCCGCAGTCATGCGTCTGTATACCTGCAATATTCTCAGTCCTGCAAGCTGCTGTAAGTTTGTTGACATCTCACATTTCTTTTTTCTTATATTTTGCTACAGAAGTCAGTTTTTATGTTGCCTTTCATAATTTGAAATTTTCATCCTAATTTCTTTACAGGTTAATAAACAATTTTCAATATTATCAACCTTGTTCTGGTTTTGTTTTTAAAAATGAGGTCACCAGTACAGGTTCTGCTGAGTAAAATAACATCTTTAATACAGTAAACATTTTAATTTCTAGTGACAAATGGGTCTTTAGAGAATATTCAGCTCCATTCTCTGTAAACTTACCTTTATTGATCCAATATTCTCTTTAGCTTTGAGGAGAGTATCCTGTTGGAGGAATATCCTGTTGGAGGACTCGGTGCAAATAGTCACAAATAATCACAAATGTCTAAACACAAGCAAAGTGAAGAGATTGAAGATTATTTTTGTCAATTTGTCAAAAGCTAGGGTGTTATAGTCCAGGTCAAGAAATAACAAAACAATTACTGACAGAAAAGAGGCTTAAAATGCAGTAGGCAGGATGGCTGTTACAACTGGAAAGCCACCATCAGAGAGAAATAGCAGCAATTGGGATATAAAATATTTATTCTTAATAGATTATATAGCTATATACCCTTTCATAAATTCAGTTATTCACTCAAGTTGGCAAATTTTGTAATTTTTCTGTATTTTCAGTGTAGGAAGGTGGCAACACAGGATACAGGCAGTACAGCAGCATTTTCACTGTTGGGTCACCAAGTAGACAGAGCAATGCGCTGTGGTGTGTAACAAGGGATGGAATCTCAAAAGAGAATTAGTCTGGTAGGTTTTCCTGCCACAAACATAGCTGTGATAAACCTCCTTACATCCCTTACACACTGCTTTCTCTGCTTCCAGATTCTTTTTCATTCAACATTTCTGGTTTTCAAAGGTCAGCTTGAGAATGGAAAAATGCTGAATAAGGTCAAAATCAGCCTTTCAAAATTCTCACCAAAATTTAACTCCCAGGAATGAAATACACTCCTGTCATCGAGCTTAGAAATAAAGATATTTCTCTCATTTATGGGCAGACCATAATTGCTTCTCCAGGCAAATGAAAAAGACTTATATAGGGCTAGTAAACTGACCGGTTCTTAACTGTGTAGGAAGCACACCCCAGCAGCTTGCAGAAATACTGATTATTGTTTTGGCTTTTAGTACCTTTGCAATAACAGTAATATTTTTAATAATGACATTCTTTTTAGAGTTATTTAGGTCATAGGAAATCATTCCTCGCAGTGCAGAAGAAACGTTTCATTTCATGACTCAGGTTAATTGCAAAGACTTTGGACCCTTATACTGTAGCTTTGCTGCAGGTGCACTCTTAGGAGGAAGCAGACTCACACAGAATATAATATGTTAGTGGTAATGGCAAATGGGACAACAGACTTTGTTCACGGGAAGGATTAAACTCCTGGAGCTTTAAAAGATAATACATGGGGTGGGTGGTGCTGAATTCCCTTTGTCCATTTGATCTTAGCAGCTGTTTCTGAAGTTGATGCTATTCAAAAGAGAACTCCCAAAGCACTTCGCTGTGCATCATGGGTTGGGTTTGGTTTATGGTTTTTTTAAAGGGCTGGCCAGGAAAGGAGAAGTCTTTGTGGGACGCATTCAGGCAAGAGTGTCACAGGAAATTTTACCTTATGAAAAACTGTAGCCCAACCCTGTTCTTTATTGATAATGCACCAATTTGGCATAACATAGTCTTCATAAACCACAGTGAGAATTAAAACACACCTTTCTAAAGTGGTTCATAACAAGGGTGGCATAGAGGTAGGATTTTGTTGTAGGGAAAGGGTGGTGTCATTGGAGGTTTTGGTTCCTAAGGGATACAGTAGAGGTTAACATCAAATATTTCTTGTGCTTTCTTAAATAACATCATAAATATCCTGTAATGGATGTCAGGTCTTTGACAGTAACCCAAATTTTAAGAGTAGAACTCCTTAAACAGTTTTTTCTGTCTTTATTTGGGTTTGCTTGACCCTAATTGACGGAATGATCTGGAGACTCACTTTATTTTGCTTTATGATTCAGCAGTTTAGAAATAAACTTTTGTTATTTCATAGCCATTCCTCTGTGTTATATAGAACATTGTCTTAAAAATTAATTTTAGTTCAATTTAAGTTTTCAGAGGCATTTTGTATATCTTGTTTCCCAAAGCATCTAATTTCCTCTGGTTCTTTAATTTTTTCCCCATTATAATTCTTAGTCCTAGTTTTTAGCAAAGGATTACAAAGAAGAAATGATAAACACATCTTCAAAATTTCTCTAATCATATATTCTATAAACTATGTTTATAAAAGAAATTGAAGCTGGATTAAACTGTAACCTGGGCAGGAAGACAAACAGGCTCCCACAATTCAGAAAGAGATGGACTGATCCACAGTTTGTTTGCATTTCAATTCAAACTCATCTTCTTAAGTACATTCAAAAATGCTGTTTGCTGGAGTGGTTTCTATAGCAGTGTCCTGCTTCATTACAAATCAGCAGGGCTGATGAACCATGGACTAGCAGAAGCTCATTAAAATGTCTGATCTTGTTATGCAATAGGCCAGTGGCAGCCTGTGACTCCTTTATTGTCTCTTGATCTAAGAACTGCATCTCGACAAAGCCCAGCTCATAGGGCTTTCACGTCTCTTTGTGGAGATGCATAAAAAGAACCTCATAAGCCAGTCTGGGGGTTGTGCTGTGCACTGGTAAGCACTTTAAGGTCTATTCTCAGTCCCAGCTCACACATTAGAAGCTCCAGTCATGCAGTGATCTTAACAGGTACCCCTGGAGCCCATTGGAGGTTCCAAAGCCGCAGAGACCTACAGCAGGATTTAGGTGGCCTTTACATACTTAAACCCACCTGTGTGATCCAGTCCCTCCTCTCTCCCCCACTACGTGACAGTCACTTGGCTCAGTATCTAAAAGACATTCAACTTTTATCTGAATGCTCCCTCTGCTATTGCACTTGGACTGTGAGATTTCGGGCTAATCCCTGATAGATTACAAAAAGTAGAGAAAAAGATGCCTATCCTTCCCCAGGGGTTTGACCAAGCACATCACCAGCCACAAAAATATCCCTGGGATGAGATAGTGTTGCTGCCTGTTCAGAGCATCCCCCACCCAAGTCTTTGTGCCAAACCAGTGCCACAGAAAGCAAACTAAGCATCAGGGATCCAAGGCGATGCAACACAAAAAGGATGCTGACTCTGCAGCAAAGAAACTACAGCCAAAACTTTTGAACAAGAGTGCCTCGGGGTGAGTGACAGATGCCAACTCAACCACGGGCTATCACTGCTCCTCCCCAAGCTTGTCCACAGTGTTACGCTTTTACACAGGCCCTGGTTTTTATTGCACCCTTGTCTGAGTCGGTTCAGATCACTAATTCTATTTATTTTATTTTTTTGTGTTCCAACAGCTCAGGAAGTGAATTGGCTCACAGAGTGTTCTACATATGCTAGAGCCTGTACAAGACAATCTGGAGAAGGAGAGAAGAAAAAGAAAGAATGAGGAGAGGAATGGGACTTCCCAATTTTAGTGTCAATGAGGCATTAAATCACTCATCCCGTTCATGGAGCTACACCCTCACATTTCTGTCTCTGCAACCTTATTTCCGGTTAAAGATGGGAGCAGATATTCACCTCATTTAACCATCTCCATGCATGATACAGGCACCATAGGCCCCCAAATTCTCCTTTCCATTCTGGGAGGCAGGCACCAGGTAAGCTTTTATTGGATTTACCCCAGAGACCTTTGGAGGAGGATAAAACTTCAGATGGTTACAATGCCTGGAGCAACTCAGGTTCACTTCTGAAATCTTTCAATTACTAGTTCAAGGAACTCCTTCCGTGAGGTAAGGAGCAGCGCAGACAATGCCATTTAATTCATTTAATAACTGTGTCAAAGCATTTCAGTGATGCAGATATGTCATGAAAAATTTTGATTTTAGTAGCTATAGCGACTCATGCCATGAAACAGTTGTTGTTCTTCCCACCCTGTCCTGTGCTACACATACACCATTTTCAGAGAATATGTGCAATATTTTGCATGTCTGCTTCAGTCTCCATCTGAAAAAGCTTCACAAAAATTTGTTCAACATCTCACAGTCATGAAATATCACTATGGGCAGGGCTAAACATCACTGAGCCTTGTGCATTTAACTGCTGGGCTTCATTCAGACAGCTGCTGAGATAGTTGAGCAAATGTCATTACCAAACACTGAGGTGCTCAAAAGTGTTTGAAATAGTTGTAATGTGTTTGTAAAGGAGGAAGAACAAAAAGTAGCATGAAGGAAATGAAGAGAAGCTCCCAGATCTTGTGAAGAGCAGCAGAATAGCATTTCAGGGGAAAGCAGTGAATGAAGAGCATTAGTGTGGTGTTCACAGAAACAGTCTCTGCTTTATCTGACCTCTTCCCAGTCATGAAAACAAGACTTTTTTTATTGTCAGCAAATAAACATGTCTCTGTCATTGTTCAGCACGCCAAAATAACACACAGAACCCCAAACTCCAAAGGGTTATCAGATCAAAAGGAGCAGGAGTGGTGTTCTATTTTAAACGTGGGAACTGAGACACCAAAGTAATAAGTGTGTTTTCAGGGAAGTCCATTCCATAACCAATGGCTGTAATTTATTTTCTTAGCTCCAATTTAAGATCATTAGGACATTAAATTTCAATGGAAATATGCCCCTGATAATCTCACATGAGTTTACCATTCATTTTGCACTCCTATGGAGCAGCATGGGCCTCAGAGCTACCAAGAGTGACACTGCATGCAAGTACAAATCTTCTCCTTCCATGAGAAAATTTACCGCAGCACCATTTATTGACTGTAAAAAGAATTATACACACGTCAGAAGAGAAGAATTAAAGCTTTCACCCAGTGCCACTATCAACCATACAGTGAAATATTTAGGAAAATAAAATTTCTAGAATCATATTTTAAGTACAGTCCTTTCAGTGTGAGGCCCACAAAGTAACACTGAGTGTCAGAAAAGCCACATAACGATTTCAATCCGGTCTCTCTTTAGCTGGTCTGTGACTAGCTTGCAGAGCAATTAAACTACAGTTACTCACGGTGAGCACAGCTGATACTCCAGTTTTTAAGCATCCTCAGCTGCAACTAGTTTCAAATGATGCCTCTCCCAAGAGAGGTGCTTCATGTCACACCACTGGAGTATAGTGTGAGCTAGGGTGAGTTTACTGCTTAAAGACACTTAAATTGAAATCCTTTAATTTTTGTTTTAGGATGAGGTCAGCAAAAGCATAAGGAAACAATTGTGTATGTGATTCTATATCACCCCTCAGTCTGGCAAGTGCTGATGCATGGGTGCCTATGTACAACTTAAACTTCACGTGCACAAGTACCATTACCTGTTAGAAAAAAAATGTAAATGTCAAGACATTATCAGCTGAAAGGGTACTATTTTGCAAAAATGCAATATCCAAGTTAATATCCTAAAAATAAAATCAAATACTTACTGTTTAAAATAAATTTTAAGGGCAACAATATGGAAGTGAGCGGTATCTTTCAGCTCTGCCAAGACATGCTGTCTCTGCAGATAACTGGCATGCTTCCTGCACACTGTGCCTGCAACAGAAAAGCAAAGACAAAACCAAAAAACAAGAGAATATTTTAAAATCTAAGTGTTTAAAGATAATGAGAAAATCTTGGTAACGTGAGTTGTTTTCTCCCTAGTTCTTAATCTGAAACCTGCACAAAGAAACTTCTTATTCACTCACACACACAGTTTAAACATGACAAATACAGCTAGCATAATAGCTTTCTGTCCAGAACTGGAAAGACAGCGATGAACAACTTGTTCTTACTGGTCTCTAGGGTACTAGTTTAAGAAAGGTTTTCTGTTATTTGAAGAAATAAAGTGAGCTGCTTTAAAAACAGATTGAGGCCAACAAGTCGATCTTTAAAAATGTCCTTAAGTGAAAAAAATTTTTGTAAAATTGTTATCAGGGGTTGCATTCCAGCAAAACCCTAGATGTCCCACTCCGTAAGATTAGGTTATGTCTTTGAATGTCTAGAAACAACATCTGATGTTGTATGCTGTGGGCATGGTAACAACTGTGTTACACACCTCTTCAGTCACTGTCTAAGCTGTGACATGTGCTGCTAGGACACTTAGATTATTATTATATCGGGTCTCTTTTAAATGAAAACTGGTATTCTACACTGTGCACTTAGATTTACAAGAAGTTAAAGAGTGCCCTTCTGAAATGAAGTCAAAGGAATCTTTTTAAATGTCTGTGATGGAGCATAAAACGAAATCACAGTTTAAAAAAAAAAAGGCCTTTTTCCAAGTAAATAGTGTCAGGAAGCATGGTGGAAAGGGTATGTTGAAATCACTTCAATTGCTGAAAATTGTAAAAGAAAAAATACAAGCCATAGAGAAGATTTGTTTTAGGTACAATCATAAATTATACTGTCATTTTTGTCTCCGTATGCACATAGATGACAGCCACCTTTCCCTGGTGACTAAAGTACACTTGCTGGATTTTGAAAGGCAGTTACAAAATTAGGTTAGGGATCCCTCAGGTAGAATAAAGCAATCTTGATTTTAATTTCAAACACCCAGTATTTTGTGTGTGTGTGTGTGTGTGTGTGAAATTGCCAATAGGAGGAGGAATGTGTGTGTTTCAGTAAGAAAAAAAAGCACCTATTTTTCTGTTCTTTTTAGTGCTACAGTTAGGTGCTGGTACGTAACATGAATTATCTGATTTACTGGAAAGTTTTAGAGCGGAGGATTTAAGACATTACTACCTGCAGTTGTCATCTTCACCTCTTGCTGGAGGTGACTGCCTCTGGAATATCAACTAGAGCAGCTAAGAGGGGAACATCTATTCCTTCCTGACAGAGTTGTCTCCTGGAAAGGAAAACAACACAGTATGGCTGCACGGCAGAGACAGAGAAGAACGAACCGTGTTGGTGTGTAGAAAGCTTGCACAGGAGAATGCCTGAAGAAACGCTGGGAGCAGAGGGGCTCACAAGCAGCAACACTGCTTACGCTTTCTATTACTAGAGCAGTGCTCAGTGCCAGCTCTGAGTGGGAATTTAATCATGGAAAGCACCAGCGTGAAATAATACACAGATCCATTGTCATGGGATGTAAGTGTGTGGAGGCTCTGGAGCAGTGCTATGCCCTGTGGCTTATCACAGTGGGGAAAGGAAAAGCCCTTCCCTTTCAGGGGGGAAGACTGCAGAGCCACGGTGCAATCCTGGGAACACCACAGCACTGCACCGTGTCCCGAGAGCCGCAGGATTTTCCTGTGGGCTTTGAGAGATCGTAGATCTGCACATGCAGACCTGAGGATGGTGGGAAATACAGCAATCCACATTCCATGATTCTGCAGACAGAGGCAGAATTGGTCTGGTTTCAAATAAATATATACATTTTTAAATGTTAAAAACAGTAAAAAGCTTTTAAAAGCAAGATAACACAAACCCACTCATTTAGAGAAAATTTGCAATTTTTTTAACATTGTTTTCTTCCAGTCTTAAGGTTTCTCTGACATTCAACTCCGAGCTTACTACTGAGAGAGGCTCTGAGCTCAGGGGCAGCCTCTGTCAGCTGGGACCAGGGTACCACGGGACAGAGGGAGGATGAGCCACTCACCAGCAGTCTGACCGACCAGCTCCCCAGTTCGGGTCTCTGATTTGTTGGGGGCCAGTGTTAGGACATTCGTCTCCTCCTCTCTTTCTGAATAATGCCTAAATATTCTGCAAGACCAGAGTGTGGATTTGAAATTGCTTCTCTTGAGCCAAAAGATGGGGGTAGCCTGCCAGGGCCTTTGAAAGGAGAGACTGGTGCTGTGATTCCTGCTGAGAAGGGGCTCTGAGCAAGGAGGAAAGACAAATGTCTAAACACAGTAAAAGACATTAATAATTTCAAATCTAACTGCTTATTTTCTGCAGAAAATTGCGCATACCGGTGCTATTCAAGCTCCCCTCTTCAGGGGTAGTAAGCTAGTCAAAATATGACAACACTACACTGTATTTCAGTGGAACAATAGTGGCATCCAGTGGTCAGTCAGCAAAATTCAAAGCACTCCTTCCCCAGGGTTTCACTGGGATACTGTGGTATGCTCGGGCACCTCATATTCTGTCCTTGATCGCTTTTTTTTTTTTTTGGGTGGTGGGAAATAATACTTGAAAATGAGGTGTATTTGCACCTCAGTGGAAAGAGTAAAATACATCCTCTAAAGTCCAATAATTAAAAAGTTAATTCTCTGAGGCCCTATTGCAATTGGCAAGTAATTGTAAGGAGGGCAGAGTCGGCCTTGGTACAAACACGTTTCATCTAAAAGCCCTGTTTTTGTGAGGAACGAGTTCAAACAAACTGTAACACATCATTGCAGTTATGTTCTGTTTGGTTTCTCTGATTGTCTAGAGGAAGATCTGTGTGCAGCTTTATAAATCACCAGAAGCAATACTGTGGTTGCTATAAATCCTTGGAAACTTATTTTTGCCATGTCACTGAAGTGAGTTGCATCGTGTATCCTTACTAGCTTAATCCATTTGTATTACGAAGATATCATCCAATTGTGTAGGTTTATACCATTTCTTCCTAGAGTGAAAGTAAGTTTTAAGAGGAGACTATGATATGTCATATTTGGTTTTAGAGTCTTACCGTTAAATTGTGGATGGAGAGCTTCCTTTCACACCAGGTTGATCATCTTAATGCCCGTCGCCTCTCCTCCTGAACTGAAAAGAAAGGGGATGTTTACTCCACCAGACCTCCGAGTAGCTCATTGACATCCATCTTCTGCTATTCCATTTAGATTTCAGCTAAAGCAATGAATCTAACCCTGACTTGGTAATGACAAAAGTGTCTGCTGCAGTCTCATTTCTGCAGGAAAAAATGCAGTAAATTTACACTAAAATCTTGTAACAAGCATAATGTTTTTTCCCCTCAGATATACTCCTGACAACTTAAAAGTTTAAAGATTCATCCAGGGCACTTGGTTCTGAGTTATACATCTTCACAGTCATTACATATTTGCACATCAACCGAGGGGAAAACTACATACTTATAATCCTGGATTCAAATCTCTACAGTGTAGATATTGATACACCATCCATGATTCTTACACGTAGTTGTGAATGCTCTGAATAGTTTATCTTTCCAATTTCCACCTTAAAAACTTCAATCAAAGTAACATTATAAAATATATATCAGAGCTTTCCATCTGCCTGTTTTGATAGCATTCATGTCTGGCCTAAATATAAGTTAAATATAAATTCTATGGAGTTTAGCCTGTTACAGCTGTAGATGTTGCCTTAATGACAACATTTGTGTTACTTGTCAAATACAGAAATACAATGAATTAAAATTGTGCATTGTGACATCTGACAGAGAAACTGAGTGAACTTCTTTGAGAAGTTCAGAAAAGTTTACTACCCTTTAATTTAATTATATGGCTGTCAAGTGACAGAAGGGGCATCATATGGAAGGGATGGGGGAATCTTGTTCTGTTGTGATTAGTAGATGCCTAACAAAAGAAGTGTGCTATCTCAAATGTTTTGTGCATTTATGTAGACTTATGAAATTCCCAATTCTGATTTTGTACAAGTTTGCCTCACCCTTCTTTTTCCCTCCCTCTCTTCAAATGTGTAAGGTGCCAGCTCAGTCCCCATTGATGTAAATGTAAAGACTCCCACTGACTACAGTGGGAATTGGATTAAATCTCTAAATCAACAATTACATGCCTAATTGCTTTTTACTGCTCACTTAAAAATGCATTCTTTGAAACACTACCAATATTTGTAAAGGCTGAGAGTTTAATGTGCCAAACTACTCAGGTTATTTGGAGACCTATTTTCTACTAGTGCCTGGGGATTTAAATAAGTGCTATAGAAGAGTGTTATTTACATTTTGCATTTATAATAGAAGTGTTTATATTGCATCATTATTTTTCATAGAGATTTTCTTCTAAATGCCAAAACTCTGCTGCTTTGAAGTCAGTAGATCTGTCATTGACTTCATTCGAACTGAAACTGGAAGCTAATGTGAGGAAAAGGGGACGAAGGTTTCAGATTATTCTGAAAGAGAGACAAGTCTTGTGAAAGAGTCTTCCTAGAGCTCTATACTGACTGTCTTTTCTGGAGATCGCCCTTACCCTGTCCACTTCAGTCTTCAATGTCTCCTGAGCATCAAAAGACCACATGTTTGGCGGCGCCTGTAAATAGTGCCTAAAATCACCGTGCTGATTTGACAGTGGCTTAGAGAACTTTAAGCTCATTCTGCAAGTGGCAGTCTGCACAAGCTCAGCTCTCTAAATTGCAATCCTGACTCTAAAATACAAGCCCCATACAAAAATGTGTGTGAGAAGATTCTGCAGAAATTAATTAACTATCAGAGATCCTTTACTTGGCCTCCAAGATTGGAAAAAGTAGTCACTGAAGGAAAACAGTGCAATCCTCTTCCTATAAAATCTGCTTGAAAGAAACAATATAATTAAAATAACCCTGAGTCTCACAAGCATGGCCTAGAGGAAGACTCCAAGTTCTGAATTTGGCTGCCTGCCTAATGACTTTTACTACAGAAGCACCAGCTTCCTTCATTACCAGCATCCCCTGTGAATGTGCAAACCTATCTCCACCACAAAGATCCTTCTAACTATAATGGACAAAGTTTAGGCATCTTTTTAAACAAATACAGCAGGAACTCTCTGCATAGGCTTGGAAATAATTCTGAGTAATGCTGTTAGAGCAAGTAATGAGGCAAGTTAGATTTTCGGAAATGGATTTAAATGGTTGCAGAATTTTCTCTTTAACTTCACAGAGGATTGATGAGGGACATGCTGAAAGCAAATAGCCTCAAACTCCATTTATCTACCCACAAAACAGCTGATCAGTAAATAAAAATAAGCACACCATAAGTATACAGATTAAGGTGGAGAGTACCTACACACTGTTAATTTCAGCACCATTTCAGTGTAAGATGTTTGCAGATCCTCTGAGAGAACCAGATTTTTCCAGAAATTAAAAGCATACATCTCATTTTGCTATAATGTATTGATATGCTCACTGCTCAGACTTAAAAGCATTTCAAGATCATATCTTTATATGCTGCAGTAATTAAAAACCACAATAGTTTCTGGTGTACAATACTGTTTCTCAAGAGCTGATATTAGAGTAAAAAAAATCACTCTTCTGCTAATTCAATAAAGGTAAATATTTTAAGAGCAATCTATTAAAATATCTCAAGGTTAAGATTGGCATATGAGCACTTTCTTTTTGCAGGACTCTTGGTAAGTATAGAAGGTTTTTCAATAAAATTATAGGCTGAGAAGATGGCTTCTAACTCTTATTTTCTTTGTTTGAAGGCCTGTATTTCACCCTGTGACTACAGCCACAGAGTTTCCCTAAAAGCTTTAATTTTTTTTACAGTTTGAATTCTCATGGTCAAGTTTATCTGCATAGCATAATTTTCCTTGCCAGTATTGTTTGATTAGTAAGATGTTACTATGATGCTAGAGGCAAACATTTTCAGTATAACTAAGAACCCTGTGAAACTAGGGCAAAGCTGGAGATTGCTGAACACAGCAAAATGAAAGGACATTAATGTGGGACATAATTATATTGAACTATCATAATGGCAACAGATCAAGCAAATACTCCTGGACTAATGGAAAGTGGTTGTGCAACAGGACAGCACGGATCAAACAAATGGTCAGTTGTGGCCATATGTCTGGTTAAAGCAAACAATCTTCCTCCTCAAGTGCATTTTCTTAGTGATGTTCTCTGTGTTGCTGGGTCTGGGCAGTATCTAACTGCTCCAGCGCTGTGGTCAGTAAGTGCCATACAAATGTGAGGATGTCCTGGTTTCAGCTGCGGTAGTTAATTTTCTATAAATTAACTACGGTATAGTGCCGTGTTTTGGATTTAGGATGAGAGTAGTGTTGATAACACACTGATGTTTTGTTGTTGTTGAGCAGTGCTTACACTAAGTCATGGACTTTTCAGCCTCCTGTACTACCCTGCCAGCGAGGAGGCTGGGGGGCACCAGAAGCTGGGGGGGGACACAGCCAGGACAGCTGACCCCAACTGGCCAAAGGGATACCCCACACCATATGGCACCATGCTGAACAATAAAACTGGGGGGAGCTGGCCCAGACTGGCTGGGCATCGGTCAGCAGGTGGTGAGCAACTGCACTGTGCATCACTTGTTTGTTATACTCTTATCATTATTATTATTATTTTCCCTTCTTTTTCTGTCTTATTAAACTGTTTTTATTTCAACCCATGAGTTTTACCTTTTTTCCAATTCTCTCCCCCATCCCACTGGGGGGGGAAGTGAGCGAATGGCTATGTGGTATTTAGCTCCTGCTGGGTTAAACTACAACAGAGGGTTATATTTGACCAGATAATTCAAATACAAACATGAACATAACACTGCCATAAAATAAAACCAACAAAGACTATGTTCCACAAGCTGAGACATTATTATTATTACTACTGCTGCCTAATGTCACCCCCAGCATTTTTTCAATGTAAGAAATGATGATTTTAGAGCCCATTACCCAGCTTTCAGTGAGCTCAGGTCCATTTCCATGGCAACGGGAGATGCAGCCGTCCGCAAAGTTGTCAGAAGGCTGTGCCGAGCATGGCTGATGGCAATCCACACATTTTTAGGAACTAGTCCCCATTGCCGTGCTTTTAGCTAAATGGAACAGAGAAATAAATATCCTATTAATGGGCTGTGGGGATTTTTTTGTTGTACCATTTCTCTTTTTAAAGATTTCATAAAAGAAGTCTTTTTAAGGAATGTTTATTAACTAGGAAATTCCGATACCTGCATTTTAATTATAGCACAAGCCTTTGCAGTCAGAAACTTCACTTGGCTTTTTAATTTTTTATTATTTTTTTTTTAAATGAAGTGCTTTTTCCCTTTCTCTTCAGCTCTGACTTGCTCCCGGTCTTTGGCAGGAGGTGACAGCCCATGTAATACTGTGCATACATAAGTGCAAGGTGCAGTTTTTTGGCCAGGTTTATACCCTGGGATGTGATGACTGACAGTAGTTTGAATAGACTGAGGATGTGATGGGTCAGATGGTCTAAGGAAGAATTTGTTCAATTTAATAAAGTTTGTATAAGAAAACCACTCAAGCCTCTGGAAAACCTGTAGGTGTTCAACTATTTGAAGATTCAGTACAGCCCTCTGAAGGTACACGCTCTGCACATGGTTGTTACAGGCTGAACAGCAGCTGGATGTAGCTGTGGCCCTTGGAGCATGTTCTGTCCCTTCCCCAACAGCTGAACAGCTGCTGTAGCTCAGAGTCCTGCATATGAACCCAAGCAGAAACACTTCAAGGTCTAGGTTAACATGCCAGGCTGTAAAACATGGTGGCCGGGGTGAAGCTGTGCATCCCCTTCAGCCACATTTCCCACAAAGACATTCATCCATGGCATGGGCAAGGTGGTTGCCCGGGGGCTGCAGTTTCACCGCTGCAGTAAAGCCCCCCCTCCGAATTGTGGCCACAAGCCCTGATGGCACTGCTCTTTGCCAAAATGCTTCTGGCACACTCGCACCTTCCCCAGCTGCCATGGCACGGCAGTGATTGATGGCACCGATCATGCAACAAGCAACCAACAGCTTAGGCAGCTTTATTCTCCTAACAGGATTTTCTGCTTGCACAAGTGCCAGAAACACAGCACAGCCTGCCCCTACTTTGAGCATATTGAATTATAAGGAACTAACTAGAAAAGTACAGGGGGAGGGAGGCATAAAACTGTGCAGCATATGGATGTTCTGGTTTGCCATGCCCAAATTCTGTCTAGCATAAATAGGCTCATTTCCCACTGACATCAAGAGATGCTGTCTTATATTAATCCATACTGAAATCTAAAAGTGGATCATATCATCCCCCACATTATCAAACAAAAACTAGTTGTCCAAAGTCAGGCAACATTCTCATAACAGCTCTAGCATATACCATCAACCTTTCCTTGAAAAGTGATTTTTCCTCTCATTGCACTGACTGTCCTCTGATTCAGCACAAGGTTATCATCAGGACAATGTGGAGAATGTGCCTCTTCCAAATCCACACAGCAAGAAATAACTCAATCCTGGCTTGCAGCTTGGTCCAAATGATGCCAGAGCTGCCCCACACCCTGACAAGCTCCCCTCCAGGTGAGAGAGAAGAAAACTGATATTTAAGGGAGGCTGCAACTTGTCTCCTAAATCACTCCCAGGCACCCTGCTCTCCAAGAGCAGCCATGGTAGGATTTGACTCATGGTAGATATCCACCACCTCCAGCAGACAGCTCTGTGTGATGCCACTGACCTGCAAGCACATTTTGGGGATGCAGGGCCATGCTGACTGCCTTTGTGTGATCGGCAGTGCCTCTGGTCCTCCAGTTATTCATGTTCTGCCTCCAGATAAAGGACCATGCTTGCTCCTCTTGCATGGACAGTATCCCCAAGGTGCAAGGGAGACATGACAGCGTTTGGGCCCCAGGATGCTCTGCTGCACAGCCTGGCTGCAGCTCAAAGCCTCGCAAGCTCTGCTTTGCCATCAGACCACAGTGCCACACGAATACCCATGTTTTTTCATGGCAGAAGTAAGTTTCTCCAGGAAATGCCACAGTAGGGCATTCATATTTTGCACATGCAGCTTCTCCTGTGGAGGGAAGCCACATCAGAATGCCCTTTGGACCGATGTTTTTCAAGTGGTCTGCTGTGTGAATCCCTAATTGCACTAATCGACCTAACAAACCAAGCTTCCTGGGGGAAGAAGTGCTTGAGAAAAGTGCTTGAGAACATACTGCCGGGAACAGCTCTGCTTTGGTGATGCGGTGGTCCATAGGTCCTATGCACTCACTGACTGTTTTAAACTCCAAGAGCATCTGTGTTCCCCTTGGTGGGTAAACCCAGGCCCGCCTTACCCAGGGCTGTGGAGAACAGCAAGGAGAGAGCTCTGCATCACCAGAGCCACAGTGTCCACACTCTCCTGGGGTGCAGGAAGGATTTCCTGCACTAGCACCCTCTCCTTCTAGGATGTTCCTTGTAGCTTCATCCCATTCCGCCCCACCTATGAGGTACTGGTGAAAGAGCAGGGCAGTCCAAGGCTCATTCACCACTCCCAGTCCTGGTTCTGAGGAGACGACCCTTAACACCTCTGCCTTTGTTTTTTCTACAGGATTTGCTACTGGCAGTCATGAATCTCTGCAGATTTCCCAGCACAGCCTTGTACTAGCAGTGCTCTCAGCCCTGAAGAGGAGAGGCTCATGAGCTATGTCATTTCCTCATGCCAGAAACTGCAAATAAACAGGCAAACCTCTTATTTCCTAATGTACCCAAGCCTGATGGTTATTAACCAGATGTCTGCTATTTTTAGTATCTGTTTTAAGCTGTTTTCTATAATTGTTCTGCCTGAAATGGGAGTGTATAGCGCATAGCTTGCTTTATGGTCCTGAGGTGATTTTTAATTGATGAGTGGTCTAGCATTCATTGGATGCTCAGAGCTATCTTTTAATAATAAAACAGGTTATATCTGTATCTCCCCGCTGTAACTGGCTGGTATTAATTTCCATAACTTTTTATTATTTTTTTAACTTGGGCAAAGAAAATAAGCAGGACCCAGCTCCTGCAGACTTGTGCTTTGACTAAAATGTTGGCAGCCATCAAGACTCAATATTTCAGTGCTGGTCAAAGTAACTGAGTGGAAGGGGATGTGGGGTTTGTTGTGCTGTGGTTGCTGTAGAATTATTTAAAAAGGTATTTCATCCCAGGAAAGCAAATTTTAAAAGACAACAGAAAATCATGAGTCTTTCACATTTTTCTCCAGTTACTCTTGCTCCTGCAAATATTTATATGTGAGCCAGGATAGTTTATCCCTCATGCCTGCTTAATAGCAAAGTAACATTATTTGCAGATCTTTAGTCCCACTCACACAGAGACCCTCAGTCTGTTTCAGGAAAGAGACTTTAGCTGTTAACCCTTTCAAGGACAGGAATTGAAAGCTTATTACCTACAGATAACACTGCTCAGGAGTGGCAGCGGAACCAGAAGGAGTTTGGGAACAGTGGTTATGAGGGCTTGTGCTGCGGCTGCCAGCCTGCCTTCCTGAAAAACAAGAAGGGTGAAAGTTTTACAGCCCCAATCAGGTATCTTCAATAACACAGAAAAGCCCCAGAACACAGCCCTGGAAGAAACCTAAGATTATTCTGTCTAAGTCAATATACCTAACCATACCTGGAGGCTCCCACACACACACTCATCTCCTTTAAAACACTCAGTAATGGTGTTTATCCTCCCTAATGAGACAGGTCTAGTGCCCAACTCAATTCCTTCAGCCTTTCCTCAGTGGTCATATTTTCTACAACTGCCAGGTGTGTTGCTGTCCTCTGGATACCTCCCAGTTTGTCCAGAAGGTTCAACCCAGTGTTCTGGATGTGGCCTCTCGCTGTCAAGCAAAACAAGACACCTGCTCCCCCTGCTGCTGGTGCAGTCGTCCCATTGACGTATCTCGGAACAAGACTTGCATTTTTTTTCTCTGCTTGAAACAGCCCAACACTAGTGTTTTGTATCCAGTTTGCAACTCAGTATTTTTCACTAGTTCATTCTTGCAATAGCCCTTTATTTTTGCACTAGGTTCTTCTTTGAAATGCAAGGCTTTCCTCATCTGTTCATTATCCTCGTCTGGACCATGTGTCCAAAGCCATCAGGATGGCTGAGCACAGGCAGGAATCTGAAGCAGGCAAAGAGATGTGTGTTGAGGAGGAAAGGGCTTCATGAAAATATGATGATGGGAAGAGAAAAAGCAGAGTCTGATGGGAAAAAAATAAGAGGAGGAAAAGAAAGCCCATAGAAGAAATTAAAAACATGTCATGGGAAAGAAAAGAAGAAAGAGAAGGAAATGAGTAAGAGAAAAAGGTACAGAGAATGACACTGAAAATAATGTAGAGAAAGTACACAGGGATCTTTGAGAGAACAACGCAGGCAAGAAGGGAAACATGAAGTCTTACAGAATAAGAACTTTGTCCAATTTTAAGCTGTTATCAATCAAATCCAAACTGAATGAATGTTTATATCCCATAAACAGCTGCTAGCTAGGTATGAACTGCCCTACTACCCTGCCAGTAGAATGAGTCCTAACAGTAAGATGTGTTGAATGCTTTTCAAACCTGCATGACAGAGCTATGAATCATAGCTCAGTATGCAATATTTTAATTCTTGCAAGAGATGATAGAAAACGGCATGGAAATGTGCTTTACCATCAGCCTTGGAAAACAAACAAACAAACAATCTTAGCCCCTCTCAGATCTCCGCAAGCCTCTGGAGAATACTGTTCTCCCAGATGAAAGCTCAGGTGGTCCTTGCTTTTCTTTATTAAAAGAACAAACATTTGGGGGCTATTTTCTCTAGAAAATATAGAGAAGAAAGGCTCAAAAATAAGACCTCTGCATATACAGTAAAATGTAATGATATCTGTGCAACTCAGGACTCAGGATTAGCAGGCACCCATAGCCTTCAGGAGCAGGGATTTCCCAAGCAGTGCAGTATTTGGTGGCTAAGAAGAGCACTGAAAGCTAATAGTGCAGATGGGGTGCTAACAGGCTGGACAGATGCTACTAATTATAAACATTGGAGACGGCAAGAATTTATCAAAATTCTTTCTGTGGGTTTTTTTAGCCTTATTTACCCTGTAAACTGAAAGGCAACTGCACTCAACTTTCTCCAGGGAAAGCCAAAGAACTCTCCAACAGTGCTCGGAAGCTGTGGCCATCATCTCATACAGCAGGAGGAAACCTCAAGAGAGATGCATGGCTGGTTCAAGGCTTGTGTGCATCACAGAGCACCTGAAATAAGCTTCCTTAGAAGTTTTATGCAACGTCAAATGCACTTTGATAGCCTGTGTACAGATGCTATCCCCTCCTGTGCAGAAACATGCAGTGGGGCGACCCTAAAGGAGCAGCTCTGTGAGACTCTGTGCAAAGATGAGTGCTGTACCTTGCATTCAATAAACACCTTGTAGCTTTGCCATTTTCTTGCCATATTGAAGCCGTTCTTGACTCTGGACAGCCCCTCCATGCACTACTTTGACTTCCCCACTAAAGGCCAATCTGGAGTTGCTCTTCACAGAAGGTAATTTGCCTGCCTGGATAGTTTATGCAGGCTTTGAGGGTGCTATGCTTTGAGGGCTTGCTCTGATGCTGTTTGTTGATGCATCTCTCACTTCTCCCACATGCAGACAAAGGAAGTGACAGATAAATACCAGCCCTTCCCAGGTCTGCTGTAACTCTTTTCACCCTTGACTTGCAACTGCTGCTCCATTAGGCAGCATTTTCTCCCACATGTTTAGCAATCTTATGCTTTGCTCACTATCCCAGACTTCACCTCTTCCCCAAGATTACCAGTGCTGAAGGTCAATGCAACATCACCTGTTGCTGTAAAGGCTTAGCTGGGGAGGTACCTCTGCAAGCCTTGCAGCAAAGGCAAATAAAAAGAAGCCACACAGCCAGTGTGGGGGTTCGCAAAGGGTTGCTCAGTGAAATGGGAAAAAATTTGGAAGACAAAAGAAAATAACTAATTTTCCTTGGCCAGCAATGCTGCAACTCTGAGAGGAGCTGGCAGACATTTAGACTCCAGTGGGGAAGGGACTAAAAGACCTTCAGCAGTCAGAGGAAAGGAGTGTTGAGCAAACACTAGTGGTTTCATTCCCTCCTGTTTTAGCTTCAGCCTCCTGCTTATAGGATTCAGGCTTTGAGGTGCCACATTAACCATACAAAAGCATTATCCCTCTGGATTAATGGCAACACTCACACACCCCCTTTGCTCAAAATATACAGCAGCAGTCCCAAAGTCAACATTTCCACACTTACTAGCAGTATCCTCAGGATTTCCTATTCAGTTTGAGCCCTTTGCAGTAACTCAAAGCAGCTACTGCTTCTTTTTCAAGGACATGTTCACTTGTTGGCACACGTGGTACCTCACAAGCACTGAAGGAGAATGTAAAATTAGATAAGACAGTCCTGATAAGATATAGTTTTATATAGGTTGCAGTTTTCTACTTGGAAACCAGCCCTTTTATTTTTATTTTCCCCTTCACTAACATTATAAAAAACTCTCTGCTCTCAGGCATTAGCTATTTCATTTTAGTTAAACATACCTGCTATTTTTAAATACAGAACTAAAGTCTATTTAGGCAGGTCCATTAGCTCATAAACCCCTCTAAAGCTCTGGCCCCATGGCCTGTGAAGTGACTGAAGGCAGCAGCACAGCAGAGCACCGGCCTGGGCATGCCTGTTTTGAACCGATGTTTGATGTTCCCCCTTCCTGTCCCTTTCATTGCCATCTCCTCGAGGCAGGCACATGCGGTAGCTGTGACTTACCTCCACGTCGCAGCTTTATATCCCCTCCACTAATTCGGGTGGACAAATGAGTAGCAGGAGAAGGAGAACCTTTGGCATTCGTGTTGCACACCTATCCCCTCCGAAACCCACCATCAGGACAGGGCACAGCGAGGCCCTGAGGTGGCCCCGCTCTGGGGCCAAGGGTACTGCTGGAGGAGGAGAGGTGCCCGTTCACCGGCCGTCCCGCCAGACGTCACTGCCACCTTAACCATTGCCAGGGGGACGAAGGCAGACCAAACCTGCAGCTGCCTGCCCTCACCGAGAGCTTAATCATTTTTAAATTGGGAGAATGAATGCCATGACTTGCAATTATTCATCTTTTGTGTTGTTAGCTACAGCACCCTGTGCTGTGCCAAATCACACGGTTTCAGACCGGTTTGGCGGTTGGAGCCTTATCAACAGCCCCATCTTCCCACTCCTCTGCCTGCCCTCCCCCTAAACCACCCTGTCAGCCCCCTGCCTATACCCCAGGTGAGGGGCTTCGAGGGGCTGGGCAGGATCAGCTCTACATGGGAAAGCCCCGGGGGTGGTGAGGGAGCCCTCAGGGTGGCACACAGCCAGTGGGCACCAAACAATGATGCCGCCGAGGCGCTGGGCCATCCCGGCGGGCCCCGGGCCAGGGTGGGCCCTGGGAGCACCACGTACCGTACTGTGCAGGGAACATGCTGTGCCACTCCCCAGAGCGGCTCCCGCCGGCCGCCCCATGGCAGCACCAAGGGTGCTAGTGCTGTCGGGGAAAAGTAAAACAAAACAAAACCCACACCAAAAATATGCCTTACCTGACAGCAGATTGCAGTGGTTGCCACCAGCAAGAGCCCCAGCCCCAGCACAACCCCCTCCCACCTCTGGTCTTAGCCTTAAAACATGCATTTCTCCAATGCATTATTTACACATCCCTGGCCTTGAGCAGGGAGATGCCCATGCAATGCCACGAGAGCTGCTGGTGCTGCTGCCACGTCTTCCAGCTCTCCTGGGACTGGGAGCTGCCGTAGGGCACCTCTCACCTCTGTGCCTCCAGGTGGGGCAGACCCAACCCCAAGAGCAGCTAGTGGCCATCACAGGATCGCCCTGTCCCTGCCAGGCTATGCTCGGGAGAACTGCACTCTTCAGTAATTTTCCAGGCAGGTTGAAGGATAAGCAGGTGCTGAGTCCGTTGGGACAGAGGTGTAAGAGCAGCCAGGACCAGGGATGGGGTGCCTGAGCCTCCTGCAGGCACACAGCTTGTCTGTGCACAGCATCGCAGAGTTGCAGCATTGCAGAACCTCTTTGACTGTTTCCTCGTGCTGGGCCGAGGCTGTGAGGCTCCCTGGGGAAATACAGTCCATTAGGCGATGCTTATTAATGGGACACCTGACTTCAAGAAGTCTTCAGAACTATTCAATTAATATAAACACTGCTTCATTTAATTTGTTGTCCCAATTATCACTCATATTTAAGTGCACTATTCACTACAGAATTGTAATTTTCACTTCTAAGTGATACGCGGGGCATCTCCTGCTTCACAAGCTATGCTAAATAATTTGACTTTTGATTTGTCATGAAGTCATTCAGGTTACCCAGAAGATAAGAGGTAGGTTTGGCCCAAGCGATACCTTTTTATCCTGTGTGAAACAGCCCAGTCATAGGTGCTATCTCCCAGCACTGGGAAACAACCACGCAGAATGCTGAGGACAGATTTACACAGAGGGTTATATATTTGTACATGGGTTATAAACAATAACGTAACATTGTTTAAACCAGGAATAAGCAAATAATTCTACTTAAAATTAAAGATGTGTGCAACCTCGCTCCTATGCAGGAGTAAAAATCCAGAGGTGCTATAAATAGCAACATTCCTAAAATCACATCCAAAGAAAGTTTTATTGTAACAAAACTTGGCTTATCTTTAGTGGTATCAGGTTTTACCACTTTTTGAAGAAGTCTAAATAAGACCTTTGACAGCTGCTACTGTCAGACAGTGGTATTTTTGCTGCTGGAACCATGGCATTTAACAGATGGAAAAGCAGATAATGTAATAATATAGCATTTGCGAGTAACATTTCAGAAGTGGTAGTCATGGTCTTTAAATAAAACGGGGCAAAGCAGAGCTGAGTCAACTTCACTCCTGGATCAAAGAAAGCCCCAGCTGCTTCAACTCTGACACTGTCAAAAACATTCCTTAAAAGCTAAAGCAACAAAAATTTAAACCCCATAATTGGAAAGATGCATTAGTGCCTGTGGGCTCTCCAAGAGGAGCACTGGTGCAGAACCTGGGAAGAGCCCACACGCGGGTGGGAACCAGCCGCTGCACACTGACTGACCAGGACCACCAGGACTCCATCAGCAAGGCCACCCACGCTCCCCTCATAGCTTCCAAAACGTGGCAGGAATTGTAAGGAGCTCCCAGCTGCATTTGGTGAACAGGCAGTCCCAGTCACTGCGGTATCTCAGGAAGCCCAAGGTCATTATTCTCACTTTAATCTACGCAGAAGAAAGGTGCACAGAAATCAAGTGAGCAGAAGACAGCGGTGCCACCCCCTCATAGAGAATGTTTTTAGTCTACTGTTTGTAAAGATAACACATCACAAGAGCATTGCTTGTCTACCAGCCAAACATGGAGACCAAATAAAGCATCAGGAAAAACCCACTGTGCTGGGCTGGGTGAGGCACCAGTTGTGTCATCTTTGGCATGTTGATACAAATACATGCTGTATCCAGCTTGCCTTTTGAAATAATAGCTGACAATAATCTTCATTGTGGGACTAAATGAATCAACAACCCTTCAGGACAGCTCCTGATGGAGCCTGTTGCTACCATTTGTATCAAATTAGCAGATATCAGTTCACAGGAAATTATTGTAGCAAGTCAAAATATTTGGTGTGACTGCCACAGGGGAGGATGAACTGCACATACCAAATCCAAGTGTTATCTCATTCCTGGCACCTCTTCTAATCAACGTTTGGCTTTACTTGCTGAAAGCTCTTTGCACTTCAACTCTGAAGCTCGCGCTGCTGTTGCAAAAGGCTGAGAAGGGACAGAGGGCAAGAGAAGAGGGGACAGAGAGAAGTGAATTGTCACCCATCAGACTCCTGTCTGGCAACCCTCAGCAAGTCATTTGGGCTTAAATCCCTTGAGATATTGAGGTGTCAACTCTTACTGTTCCTTCAAGCTTCCTACTCTTGTGTCTGGGCACTGAATGCCAGTACCCTGGTCCTGCTGCCCCTGAACATGGCAGCTGAGGCTGTGAACACCCACAGCACCACTGGGAAGGCCCATTCCCATTCAGACTAAAAGGGCTTACAACCACACTGTTAGTTGAACAGCCCAATGAAGAGACAATAGCATCAGGTTTAATTATTAAGAGGAGTAGCCCTCTGCACTGGGAATCACCTGTGACCATCTGCATCTCCTGAGGCTCCCTCATGTCAATCAATCTGTGATCTCTGGCTTGTTTGCACCACTCCCACCAGACACAAATGTCTCAGGATTCACACACAGAAGCAAATTCTCAAGCCACTTTGCAAAACCTTTGAAACTTGGCCATCACAAAGTGAACAGACCATGCACAAGCTGAGCAAGCATGGGAGCCTGATTTTCCTTCATTTATAACTGTGTGTTTACAGATGGACTCATAGCTCTTTGCAAGTCATCCTGCTACCTTTTAGAGTACCACAAGCCACATTCATACTCCTGCAGAGAGAGGGAGTCAAAACTACTTCACCTCAATAATTCCTTAACAATTTTGCTGGCTATAAAATGGGATAAAGATGGCAGATTCTTGTTTTTCCCAGCACTGACTGGGTGAGAAGATGAGTAGAGGCACAGTAGTGGTGGGATATTGGGGTGCTGGGGATTTGCTGTGAAGCAGCTTTGGAGATTGCCTTCATCTTCCCCCAGGGAGTCCTCACCTATGCACAGGCAAGCATAAAATTGCATCCATGACTTATATTGCTTGAACCAGAAAACAGTTTTATCCTGATTTCTGAAAGGAATGAGGCATGTGCAGCTGTATTGCTTTTCACCTGACTAATCCCTCATAATTTCTGAAATCATCAGTCACTTTCAATAAAACTTGGCTGAGAGGAAGAGATCTAAAGGTACTGCCTCACCAACAGGTTTTGGGAAAACAGGCAGCTGGATAGAGGAGTGTCTGCTTCTGAATTCACAGAAGGAAGGACCGTGGTGCAGCCTCAGTCGCCATTGAGGAAAGGGGGCTCAAGCACTTGCCGGAAAATCTCCAGCCAGAGCTCATGCTGTGTTCAGCTGAAATTCCTCCATCCTTGGGTTTGGTTTCATTTCAGTGAATCAGCAAAGCTCCTGGGGCCCATGGACACAGAAACGGGCTGGAGCTTTGCCAGGGTAAGGGGTTCAGGAGATCACCCTCCTGCCTGGATCACCTCACACTGGGAAGGAGGTGGATGCATGCAGCAGCTTCACTCCAGTGCAGAGAAGTCAGTTGGAAACCAGATTTCTTCGGTTCTGCTGTTCAGAAAACTCACCAGTTAATAGTCTAGGACTCCCAACTTACATTTTAATTGCAAAAATCAGTCATAAGCTTACAGTCTACTTTTCTTTTGCCAAAGTATTATTCTCCAACGTTTTTAACTAATATATGCAAACATAACCCTTTTTTTTTTTGTTATTGTTGGTATTCTGACCTTGCAAAAACCCAAGACTAAAATCTCTGCTCAACCATATTTATTTCTTTTTGTGGCTCTCTGGTCTGTGAAATTGGAGGGTTGCTCTAGGACCCAATACTCTGGAATTTATCTGTTTAGAGAAAAAGTGTGGTTTAATCTGTGCTTTGAAGAACAAAGCAGAACACACAAAAAATTACATGAACTGTGCAAAGAGATTATAAAGAGAAAATAGAACAAAACAATGTAGATCAAATTTGGGACATAATCCAACATTGTAAATTTGTGTTTATTGGCCCAAATGTTTCCTCTTTAAAATCAACAGTTGTGTCTATGAGGGACTGGTGTGTGAAGGAAGCCAGCCCGCTGCAGCTGCGCCTCCTGGTAAAGGGACAGTTTCCCATATAGCAGGAACTTACAGTAAAAAAACATGACATTAAATGTCTTAATCTCACAAATGCCGACACACACGAACTTTCACAGAAAAGAGTCTACTGAAAGCAATGCAACTGTGCAGAAAGTTAAAGCTAAGCATGTGGGTAAGCAATTGCAAGTTCAGAGTCTACAGTCCCTTTATCCCTATAGGCACAGAACTTTATGTTTCTAATTAAATTAACTCATTTATACCTGTGGGAAAATCCCAGACCAGTATCACAAAGTGCACTGCACAAACAAATACACTGACATTCATAACAACCGATGCGTTAACTGGAATTTGAATAGAATCATTTAAGCATTAATAACATTTCCATCTCTGGAGGTCAAGCCTTTTCACTCCCATGCATTTTGACATCCATTAGTAACTGAACATATTCCTAATAGAAACCTAATTAAAGCCAACACACCAAGCATTTGTTTGCATGAATGTTAGCAGAAGCTGGAGATAAAATTAACCCTACAGTGCTATGAGAGTCTAGCATATACAAGAGAATCTTAACATTTAGGGTCAAGACAGCAGATACATATTCTTAACTATTACATATACGAAATGCAATACTGGGTGAGCTCAACAACAATGGTCCCAGACCAGCATCCCATCTCCTTCCACAGCAGCTTTAGGAGGAAAGCTAAAGAACCTCTCTAGATGAGAAGGGCATCCCCAGGAGATCACCTACTGAAAACCCCAAGCAATTACTTGTGCTCAGAAACACAACTTCTTTAATTTCATATATATCAAAGCAAGTCAGGTAAACTAAAGGTCAGGGAAGATAAGTATGCTTACTTACTCCTGGCCTACAGATATGCAGAATTGTTTTTTCAGGTGTTTTGTTTGTTTTGTCATGGGTTTTTAAATGGGAATTTTTGTTCATTTGTCTTGGGATTTTTTAGAGAAGATAGACCATATCTATGGTTTTAATGAAGCTAACATTTAATTAATACAACTATTGGTGAGAAGAGATTAATAAGTGATTTGTGCTTTTCTTATTCTGCATGTTGATTTTCTTGTAGGGCTGTACATCAGAGTCCTAAGTGCACAACTGGGATACTAGCAAAGGCTAGTTTTGAAAAAAGCTGTTCCTAGCACAGTTGTCTGTGGTAAACATAGCAGAGGTTAATTTGAAAATGTATTTATTTCAACACACGCAGGAGAAGATACATAGATGCATATACAAGCCAATTCAAAATAGCATACCTATGGACTGCAAAATAGCACTTTAAGTAGGTTGGAAGAAAGATGCTTCTGCCTGCTGCAATGAAAAAAACACCCTCAATATTATAAAAAAGACGTATAACAGAAGCCCAGGGACCAATTACTACTTGAAAGATAAGCGGGATGTTTTGAAGAATGGCTCAAAGCATAAAAGTGTCTAAATTCCTTATCTTCCAAAAGACCCAGAGTGGGAGGGGGGAGCTGGGGGGTGGCAGGGCGGGGGAGATTATCATGACCTAATTCCTTGTTTCCAGATGGACTTTTTTTCCTTTTCCCCCTGATAGAAGCATGCCTAGTCACTGCAAAGTGTAGCATTCAAGGAGGACTGTATTTTACAAAGATTTCTAGAAAACAAATCATCTGTGTGACTCCATATAATAAACCGAGGAAATAATGCAGCTGCTAGCTCATGACAAGTAGAAAATCTTCTCTAGTTACTAGCAATGTATATCATCTAGGGTTATTTTTCAGACCCACTACAGTTCACCATATGGTCTCACAAATGGCTGCACCAGCATAAGGAGGGAGTGGGCGCAAGGGGAAAAGTGGGATCACTTCTTTCAAGTGATTTAAAACAGTCATTAGAATTATAGGCTAGGATAAATAACAATTTCCCTGCCGCCTTCTTTTCAACACTCCTATATATTTTCACTTTTTGGCTCTAATCTTGCAAGCAGCAGTTGCTTTGGGCCAGACCAAAGGCTGACTGTGCACTGTATCTGCTAGGATAGTGGCCAATAGCCAGAACTATAGGGAAAGAGCATAAGAAATACGACAAGTTTAAAATGACCCTTCCTCCATCAGCTTCCAATAACTGGTAGTTTAGAAATCTTTATGCCGAGCTCACTAAAACTGTGAAAGAAACATAGTAGAAGTATTGCTCCTATAGTTAACTGCTACTTAGAAGAGTTTTAAATTAAAAAAAAAAAAAACACCAAACCAAAAGCCAAACATGTATAAACATATATAAAATATAGATCTGATCAGAGAGAGGCATCATGTCACATAGCTGCAGTAATTGGCTGACACAGCGCTTAGGGATATGGTGTAGTTGAGAATGGTCGGTGTTAGGTTAATGGTTAGACTAGGTGATCTTCAAGGTCTTTTCCAACCTTGATGATTCTGTGATTCTGTAATTATTGCAGTTCACAGATACATGCATAAGTTGTTATATGCACAAATACAGATGTATTTCACCAATCTGCAGTAACTACTAAAAAAAACCCAAACAACCAACCAAACAACAAAAAAAAAAAAACACCAAAAACCTGCACTGAGGGAAAAGTAGTCATGGTAAAGCAGCCCCAAAGCAACGGAGAAGCCATACTTCAGAGCCACTCAAGCTGTAGCAATTCAGCTGCTCTCCCAGAGGGACTCATCACCCACACCACCTAGGTCAAACTGACAGCACAGATATTAGAGAAACTTCTCTCCCATGCTCACAGTTATTAAACAATGATCAGTCTAGCTGCTTATCCAGAAAGATTCAAAAGATCTATCATGTAAAAGAAAACCCCATTGTTCCCAGCTTTTAATAATAATTCTCTGAAAAGCATCTCTAATGATCGTGACCATGCAGGTTTTATGGGAGAGCTAACCACAGAGGACAGACCATACATCTTTGCCCTGGGAAAAGCTGTGGACCGTTTCTTCCTGGACCCACTGATCAACTAGAAGAGCAACTTTGGTTTGGGAGACAAGCAGCTAGAGAAGGCAAAAGGAGGAGAATATCACAAAGGTTTTCAAACCATAATTGCTGTGAAGATGCTGTATTAGAAGTATCTGCTTGCAATGCAGCAGCTCTCAAGGCTCTTTCAGACACAGAAAGGCCTCCAGCATCACCAGGAACATGCAAAACCTTATAACTATCCAACTTAATGGTAACTTTACCCTTGCCTTCCTCTGCCTCTTAAGAATTAATGTCCTCAGGCTTCTGTGGGTGTTCACCCTAAAGCGTTCCCCAAAAGAATGAATTTCACCTCACACGTCAGTATGCTGGCATACATAAACAGGAGCAGGCACATACAAAGTGAACAGATACTGGTATCTGTTACTCTAAGATACTGGTGAAAAAGGGAACAGGGAAACCCTGTAGAACTTGCCTTCACCAACTGCCCTTTGCTTTTTCCCTTTTTTTTCCTCTCAAGTACAAATAGTGCTTTAATGTTTTCCTTGAGACAAACTATTCTGATAAATGTTTATGGAGCTAAAAAGAAATTCCCCGCTACATGAGTAGCTGGATGTTTAGACAGTTTGATATAGGAAACATTATACAGTCTCTGCTGTAGCAGTTTGTAGGAAAGTTTGATGCAAGATCAGTTTCCTGTTCCAGTCATGTCACATTGTAGTTTATAGTAGTAGACAATGAGGTAGTGGCTCTGAGGGAAGCATCATGCCAAAATAGAGGGCATGTCACTGCAATACTACCATTCACAGAGCACCAGTTTGTAAGCTTCCGGGGATTAGTTTGTTTGTTTGGGGGTTTGTTTTGTTGGCTTTTTTTTTTTTTAATGAGATAACAGAATAAGAGCACAGACCTCAAATCCTCCTGCTTACTTGTAGCTGAATGATTGATAACACCTCCCAGATCTTAATCCAGACCAGGAGTCCACTGTATAAGGTGCTCTACAAACAGTGCAGTTCTTTACTTTTATAGGAGTCACCTTTTCCTGCTTACCTGGAAAAATCATCCACATGTGGTTATTTTGCAGCCTGAATCCCAAGCTCTGCAGGAGATACCCAGTGTTTTCTCCACTGCTGCAGATGTTCCAGATCTTCATCCAAGCTCTCTTCAGGGCCTGATTCAACCAAGTAATGCACTGCCTAGTATTGCCAGTAAACATGAAAATTTTATTAAAACATCCCTCCCCTCACACCGCCTCATAGTAACATGAAACATTTCCCCATCTTCATTTTTATCTGCAGTTTGATCAGTTTTAGCTTGGATGGATCTGTGGAAGTGAGGAAGAGTAACAGCAGCCATTTACTGCTGACTGTTGTGTCGAGTAATGTTCACTCGCCATCCAAACAGGAAACAAAACAACTACTTTATTTTGAAGTAGCATTTTATTTTCCATTAGCTTTGTATATGGAGCTTCAGCCTAGTTAACACAAACTGTGTGCTGTAAGTAGCTGTAGGGACAGGAATGATTGCATGCTATGCCTTTGCAATGCCACCGGCTCTAGAAAGCACCACTTTGCATACTTTTCAAAACACCAAACTAATGAAGTAGTATTTGCACAAGAACATTGCATTATAATGGCAAAAAACATGTGTAAACATTTTCAGCATTACTCAAATACAGCATCTACCTTGAAATGTTAGGCCACATCCCTACAAGGTAATGTGTTATGCGAGAGATCTCTGAACAGGGGCTTGCTGTGTTCAGAAGCTAAGGCCTGCTATAAAATTCCCCAGTGCCTTCTACAAAACTGCAACTTGGCCTTTGAGCCAAGTACTTGTTCTGCTTTGACCAACACAGTCCAGGTAACCACGTGCAAGTTGCACCACAAGGGAAGAATTTGCCCAAATCACAGCTGATCTTTATCTTTCTGCCTCGTGGAACATGCTCTTAGTGGTGTTCACTGACAATTTCAAGTATTCAAAACTTCCAAACTTTCCAAAGTGACCTCTGGTCATGATCACCTGTTTTAAAACCAGGCATCAGACCTTCTCTAGGAGAAAGCACAGGTAACTCCTCTTGAAATTAAGATGGGTAGCAGGGAGCTCACTGCTGTTGAAACCAGACAGCAGGAGCCAGGTTTTCAGAGTACTGAGAAATCTACATTCCAATTTTTAATTAAAAAGTTTAAATTTAAAAACTTTACCCTTGAGCTTTAAATTGCTGGATCCTCCATGAAAGCATACTCCATAAGTCAAAACTTCAGCTTTTTGGGCTGTGGCTGTATCAACACTAGACTTGATTAGTCACAACGCTGAAAGCCCTTCATTGCTTGCTGTTTCATGGCCTCTTCCTCAAGTACCTCTAGCAAGATCTGCTTGCAAATCAGAGGTTAAATGTGGTCCAGACAAGGTCAGACAATCAATTCACACTGCACTCTTGTAGGGGTTTAGGTTGGTTTCAGGCTTTTTTCCTGTAAATTAATTTCTATTTTAAATAGCTTGATTGAACCTGTATATATGTATATTTAAACTTCCCTTAAAAGTTTGCCCTCTTAAAACAGACTTTTGGATTTCATTTCTCTCAGTGGCATAGCAGTTAAAGAGGGGTGAGCACACTCATTTGATGTTATCTGAGGAAGTAGGAAATGAGCATAATGGACACAGCCACACTGCTCCTCTGTTAATCCACTCTCAAGGTCTGCATACACAACAGCAGCAGAGTGCAATGTATCTCCTTGCAGAATTCACCCCACTATGGAAGTAATAATGACTTTTGTGCTTTATGTACTTATTGTACTCTCAGATCCTGACAATTCACGGTCGGACATACTCATGCACTCTGGTGTCTGGTCTGGGCTTCCCATCACAGCCAGGTTTCTGGCATAGCTTTAATAAACCACCAAACTACCTATTTTGAAAGCAAGATAAGGAGGAGGAAGAGAGAAGGTAAGTATGAACTATTTTGTGAAACTTCATAAACCAAGAAAACAGGTCACAATTCTGTCCAACCAAGCCTATGATCCTCCTCAAGATGCAGAGAAACTGTTCAAAGCATAAATACTCAATGAATGCTAAGCCTGCACAGTGAGGCAGGTTTATTCTCTCTGTAGGAGATTAAGGAGGGTCTCACTACGTTGCTTACATTTTGTTTCCATGCACAAGAATTCTGAGATGTATTTATTCCATTCATATGAAAAAACAATTTCATGTACTTAAAAGAAAAAAAGGAGAAAGACGGCAGCACAGAAAGTTTTCTTCATTACAAAGTGTTTTTCCATCAGGCAATTATTTATAAGAACTTTTGTTAACACTGGAGTTTAGGCTCTGGAACAAAGTGGATATATTGTTTACTAGCTTTGCCAGTCAATCTTCTCTTACAAAACTTCTCCCCTCCCCCTCTCCTTTTCCAGCCAAGTCAGTCCCTTGAACAGCTCAGGAGTTTTCTTTGTCACCAAGATCTCCTTTTCCACAAATTGTCCCTTGAATAATGCCATCTTCAATGTAGTGCCCTGAGGTATCCGTGCTCCTGCAGAGAACTGTTGAGGGGATCCGTGATGAGCGTCTGTCCTGGCTCTTATCCTCAGAGGAGCAGCAAATCATCCTTTTCATGGTACCCCACATCTCATCATCTTTGTATGAATAAATTATTGGATTCATGACAGAGTTCAACAGGGCCAGGAGAAGAAACCACCTTTTAACATTCTGAATCCCACAGTATGTGCAGTTCAGACCATCGAGCAGTAAGACGACCAGACCAGGGGTCCAGCAGACAACAAAGGCACCTAGAAATAAAGGAGATTAAAAAAAAAAAAAAGACTTCAAACTGCTAGAGGTTTGGGGGTTTTTTTGCATCTTACAAGATTATTGGGTTCATCAGAATTCTACACAAGAATGATAAAAGCAGAAGAGGACAAAATTCTAATGACAATAGCAAAATTATAACTACTACAGCTTCTCTGCCAAGCCCTGAGCACAAGGCAGGGCAGCTCTCAGAAGTCTGCAGGGAGCAAGAATACAGCTGCTAACAGCATCAGCTCAAACACAAGTGGAGAAAGGTCATCACAATAGTGATTTGTGCATGCTGATAAATAAACAAGAGCTCTGGAGCATTAACAAGCAGAGAACTGGTGCTCTGACCACAGACTTCCTCTCCATCTCTCTCGTATGCTGGAGGAGAAGATACCAGGTGGCCCACTTCCACCACTGCCACAATACGATCCAAAGAAGAGACATGTCTTCTATCTCACTACAGCTGACTGCAGAGCTATGGGCACACTGCCCAATTCATAAAACAAGAGTCAGTCACATGGTTTAAACACGTCCTGGCTGGAAACCATGCAGCTACTCTAGGACACACACCCCTCTGAGACACGAAAGCACTGCTGGCTCCCCAGCTGGAGTAGCAGCCCACTGCTCTCCACTTCTCCCTCCCAGGCTGTGCATGCTGGGTACTTGAGACCCAACAACTCGGATCCAGGAAACAAATTCAGTTGGAAATGAAAAGAGAGAAAGAAAAAAATAGATGAGTTAGCAAAGACGAACCAAACGATGTAGCATTCAGGGCAAAGAAACGAAGCAAAGAACAGAATACAAATAAAAATTTAAAAAAAGACAAAAAGGATGAGGAAGTAAGAGTGTACTGATGGGGAAACAACAAAACTCTGCAAGAGAGGCATTTCCCCAAAATATAGCAAGAAACTGCAGGACAAGCCCAGGAGCAGCAGAGTTCTCATGTTTCAGCTGTAAGGCAGGAATGACAACAGTCCCTGTGAGAATGAAGACACAAGGTGACAATAAAAGCTGAAAGAGAAAAAGTAGAACAACACACTCCTCTCCCACCAGCCCCTCAAAAAAAGAAAAAAAAAAAAAAGAAAAATAATTAAGGAAAGGGGGAATAAGGGAGAAGAGATCTTAGAGTGAAGACAACATGAAGAAAGCATAAAAACCACAGCTTAGAAGGAAGTTCAGTATTGCATTTGCATCTTTCCATGTTATTGCACATCCCCACCATAAACACAGGGGTGTGGGCAGGACTGGTGGGGAGGGGGAACATCGTGACCAAATGCAGCTCTTGACCACGAGCTTGGGAGGGCCCCGAACTGCCCCATCTACCCTCCTGCCTCCCCCCAGCACTGCAGCCTGTCATCCCTCGCCTTGAGCCCAAGGAAGGAATAGCCATATGCATGATAATACTAACTTAGCACAAGCCACAATTGCTGTCTGACATACAGAAATAGAAAATTACAACTCTGCACAACGGTCACAGTTTGAACAACGTACTGAGGAAATTCCAATCATTTATAACAGCAGTTTCCTCTTTTTTGGGCTTAGAAAAAAATAATCAAACAAATAAGGATGATAGCAGCTACATGCTAAAAAGCTCCCCTGGGGGTGTTGGTATCTGTTCAACAATTTTGGTAGGGTAAGCAAGTTGAGCTTTTTTTTGGTAAAGCCTCTGGTTTTACCATATCTGAGCTGTGCAAGCAAGCAGTGGGAGGGCAGCCTGGCTCATGTCAGGACCCAGGCAGTGCTGGAGCCAGGACTTGGCGGCACCTCAGGCATCCCATCCACTGTGCTGTGCACACGGGCTGGTCTCAGCAGCACTGGATGGTTCTCCCAATTCACGATTTTAATGGACACGGTGCCCATCAGATGGGCAGGCCATAATGGTATATAAAGTTATTCCTCTATTGCTCACTGGCATCAGGAGCTGCAAGCTGCTACCACAACACTTGTTTTCTCTGGTCAGTCTCTATACTACACATTGGTTTGGCTCAAATGTGCTGAGTAAGCAGCTGTGACACCAACTCTCTTATACAATCTACAATGGAGAAAACACGGTACTGATTTATTGCCCTGGGGTTCACCAGTAGATCCCATCTGTTCTACCAAGCACTGGAACCAGACCACCCAGACAACACTACTGTGGCTAGCTGAGTGTCTCTGTAAGTATTTGGACAGAATGCTTTTGCTAGCCACCAAGGGTCACTGGCAAAGTCACCAACACACCAGCTCCATACAGAAATTAAGACGGTAACAAATCCTGCTTAGAACAAGCACAGAAAGCATTTTGACCATGTGCACCACAAAGCATGCAAGGTCCAACCATGCTTTCATAGAAATCATCAGGAGACAAAACAGACCCCAAAGCCACATTTAGCAAGAGACACAGAAATATCTCATTCAAACAAAACCTCAAGCTCCCAGGCAAGATTAGTCCGTGAACTCCCAGGATATATCCCTGTCTACCTATACAGGCAAAACCCTAAAAGGGTTGAGTAGCAAAAGGGAAAATAAGAGACATCTGCAGGCATCTCTGCACATTGCCCCACGACTGAAGACAAGGATGGGGGCAATGCAATGACAGTGTCAGAGTTACTGGGAAATGCTTTCATGGGGCTGTTGCTTTGACTCCATCAAAAATACATTTTGCTGTGTGTGGAGACAAGACAAGTGATTCACACCCTGCTCTTAGCACCAGAGAGATGAAAGTGAGGCATGGCTCAGACTCGCATCCTTGCTCGGGTTTTGCTATTTTTACCACAGAGCTTTCAGAGGGAACCACGGTTAAACATAAATATATACCTTTGTCTTGGCCCTTTCACAATTCTCTTGTTTGCAGACTTTTTATCCCATAGGAGCTCCTCTCCCTGACAATGTGCCACACTCCAAAAAGAATTTAATTTCTGTCATTCTCTAAAATTCACAAAAGTGACATAAAATACAGCCTGGCTGCAACATGAATCAGAACAGCAGCTCTGAGTCTTCCCACCAGAATATGGGAGATCAGGTATCACAATGCCTCAAGGTCTGTTTGAGGATTTTCCACTAGCTTTAAACATGGATTTTCTTGTAGATTACATCATCTCTGCTTGAAAATTAAATACTGTATACCTGGAAGCACTACTGATGCTTTGGCAGCATCACGTTGTAAAACTCTGCACATCAAAGCTGTCCCTGAGCATGCCAATGCTGAAAAAAAAAAAAGTCCAATAGATTCCAGTTGCCTTTGCCACATGTGCACCCAAGTTAAAACAGCAAGTTACCAATTAAACTATAAATTCACTAAAACTGAAAATCATCCACCCAAAGTTGCTATTTCAGCAGGAATCTCACTGCCAAGTTCAGATGAGCTACCACATACACACCACCTGAAAATCACATACCCACACACCTGCAGCCACCCTTCTTCAAAGCTACAGTCACAGGTTTAGCTAGGACTATGCCACAAGGTCAGTCTAAGAGGATTTTAACCCCTTTTTCTAGGTTTCCCATCTTCCAGTTTCAACCAGATAACTTCCTGTGGTTTAACATGCCAAAGGGAAAGCCATTTCAGCTGCTCCTATCCTGTGATAGATCATTTTAAGGGTTATGGTAGAAACAGGTTGATGACAGAGACCTGAGTCCCAGCTTCTGGAAGGGCCCATCCAAGTCCAACAAAGAATGGTGCAAAAAGCCACCTGCAGCTGCGGTCACCATGAACCCATGAAGTCAAACCGAAACCCAGATTTTCCCAACTCCTAACTGTGGGACCACAGGAGAACTCCACCCAGAGACAACAGTGATGTTTTACTGGAGGGGCAGCCAGCCACAGCACCAGCCTCCCCAAAACCAGAGGTGGAGGCAGACGGGAGGAGCAGCATGACAGCAGCACCCAGATACACGCAGCCTCCTTCCACACAGCAGAGGGGCAGTAGGACTTTGTCCTGAACCTCCCATAAAACCAACAGAGCACATTAACAAGAACTCTGTTTCTCATCATACTTCATCCAGCCACAGAGCATCCTGGAATCATTTTTAGTTAAGGCCATATTAGGCACATATTCCAAAGCATCTTCAGATGTTTTGGAACAAGACATTAAAAATAACTGCCGTGGGCAAAATCCACATGCTGCATATAGCTATCAGTTGTTGCATCAGTAGGTGTAAGCACAGTTTTAGAAGTATCCATTTTGTCACTTAGTGACTCCTCTGGTAATCAGAAAGGCCAGAAAATGTGGTTGTTCAGTTTCTAATACATTTTGCACAGTGTGCTTGAATGACTTGTCCAGGAATGTACATTTCAAACTGTTTTAAAAAATAAAATTCACATTCCTAGAAATAAACATTTATAAAAAGCCCCTCAGAGTCAAAATTTGGTGAGTTGATACAAAGGAACGTGCCAAGATAGATCTCCTCTAACACAGGAGTTTGGGGTAGATCTTGCACCCAGCAACACATACACTAATTCGACTTCTTTGGAAGCAGGCTTTGTTTTGGTTTTGTTTCTGTCTGCCAAAGTAAATATACAAAATTATGATACCTGAAGTAGCACTCAGGCTTTCTAAGTTAAATTTGCCTGGCCCAGCACTCGCTATCATGAAACTATAATTTGGGTAAAGCATTTAATCTGGTGGCTGAAAAGCCATATTCTGCAAATAAGAGAAAGCTAATGCTGATCTTTAAATCACCCTGTATTCCTAAGGCCCCTCTCCCTAGTAAAAGAAAGAATATGTTGAAAATAAAGTTTAGAGTGGTGTTTACTTCCATGCAGCAGCACGGCTGTGATGAGCGCTGAAGATCCGCCTCAGGCAGATGAGGTATTAGCAAATGGCAGCCACTGTCACTGTCCTTCCAACTCCCACATCAGCCAGCTGGGTGTCCTCTCCCCCGCACGCAGACCCCCACTCTGCTCTGACCTGCAGACAGGCATGCGTGGCACTGAGAGCTAACAGAGTTATTCCAACACTCACTCAGCACCCACCAACTTCAGTTTATACAAAACTAAAGTAATATTAACTATATAAATAGACAAGTTAGACAAGGCTCTGCATGTTGATATATTTGCATACAATTTCCCAGAAAGCACCCTGCAGTTCTGCCTTGCATAGAAATGCTTAGAGAACTGATTTTTAAGTGTTTTTCTTTTTCTCTTTCCAATGCATCAGTTAACTACAGTCCACCCAATGCTTATGCTTTAGGGCAGAACTACATTTGGAACAACTCAGAGTTTTCCTACAGGGATTTTCCCCTTCCAGGTGGATGATTTAAGTTTCACTGCACGAAAGCTTCAGGGGGAGCAAAAGACTGAATCTTGTCCGTGCTAGTCAAGCTGGGGACAGGAACAACCACCACATTATCTCTCTATAGGTGCCATAAAACCAAGGGGGAAAAAAGGAACGACAACTGGGGAGAGATTTAGAAGGGAAAAGGAGAGGGATTTAGAAGGGAAAGGCTCTGTCAGCAGACAAGCCAACTTCAGAAGACACAGGAGCATAAGTGAGAACCTTGTACTTGCTTGAACCATCAGTCCACTTTCTTTTCCAAGGTCAGGCACTGTGAAGTTTAACTGACCTCAGCTTCTAAAGCATTTTAAGACATCATTCGGTAGACAAAGGTGTTGTGTGCTACAGCACCAGACACCAGACTGTGCAAACAGCATCCATATAGGCCACACAGGAAAAAAGTATCCTCAGCCTGAGCTTCCTACCCAGCCAACTTCTACCTCCATGAAAAGTGACACTTTTCTCACAGAGCTCTCTAGTAATATCATGTCACAGTATGACACAACGGTGTCCCAGGTATACATGGACACCAGCTTTCCCAAAAGCTCCACCTTTCTTGTGCTGGCTCATACAACACCAGAACAGTTGACAGAGCAGTAAAGTAATATTTGTGCTTTTGGAGTCTCACACCACCTAAGCCAAACTTCCCAAGTGTCCCAGTGTCCCCCCCAGTTCCACCTGCAGCAAGCTGCACAAGCCATACCTGGCTTTCATAAAACATCTCGCTCAGATTCAAGTCCTTCTGGGGAAAAATTGACTGCTACAGCTAGTATTTGTTCTAACGATCAATCATCCGCTTTGTGCATCCCTAATTTAATAAGCAGCTACATCACACCTAGCTGAAGTGATCTGAGCCACACAAATATCAACAGTGTCTCTAGGGCAGGATCCAGGTCAAATCTCATGTAATGATCTAGAGATCCAAAGCCATACAGTATCATCACCTGAAAGTATTTTGCACTGTGCAATCTTCACAGAATGAAGGTGAATTCTCCCCTTGCAAAGTAAATCTCTGGAGTCACAGACCCACCAGGCATCCTCTCCTTTCCCCAGGGAAGGTGCATTTCCAGGAGGAAGAAGTTAGGATGTTTAAGAAACAGCCAAGAGGAAGAAGTGCAAAGAAAACTATCCCCATCCTACCACAGGATTCATGGCCTTGTGCAGATGTTAAAGACCATTATTTTGAAAACGTTCTACTCGGTAGCTGTGAATCTTCACAAGCCTTCCTCCAAAGCGGTTTTGTATTTCCCTCCTACCCCCCACAACAAAATGTAGATAATTTGTGTTTTGTAACAAGCTGCCTACCAAATAGAGACACTTTTCTTCTTCACGTTGACCAGGCCTCTACTTTGCATTTCCGCTTGGTGCGACACTTACTGCATTATCTAAAGCAGACGGAAGACTAAATGACTCCAGCACTTACAAGTTTGATGAGGGTTTGTTTTGTTTTGTTTTAGGGGAGTAGACTTTTTTTTGTTTTGTTAAAAAAACAAACCAAAAAACCACACAAACCCATTGACTGGCACCACCAGTCTTGCATGCCATGGTTTGTAGTCTCTTACCTAAGAGAGTCATGACAGTCTTCATAAGCTTCACAGGGGTTCTCCTACGGCTGATGGATCCACTAGTGTGCGACGACAAGACATTAGTTTTTCTCTGGACATACATGTAGATTCTTATGTAAACCACCACCATAATGAAGAAGACAACTAGGTTTAAGATGCTCCAGAACACCAGGTAACTTCTGCTGTAAATAGGCGCCAGGGATGAGCAAGCAGTAATGTCACAGAGGCAGTTCCAACCCAGGGTAGGAACAGCACCCATGAAAATAGCAATGGCCCAGATTGATATAATTAAAAAGGTGACTCTCTTCTTCGTGAGATTACTGTGGATCTTCATCCGCATTATTGACATGTGCCGCTCAACAGCTATGACGAGGAGATTCACCAGGGAAGCCGTCAGGCTGGTGTCCAGAAGGCCCTGACGCAAAAACCAGCGATTAACAGTTAATGTCTTAGACACTGGGCCAGTGTTGAACATCAAGAAGACATAGGCAATTCCAGCAAAAAAGTCTGCAGCAGCTAAATTGGCCAGGAGATAGTAAAAGGGAAAGTGAAACCTCTTGTTCTTGACCACAGCTGCTATGACCAGTGAATTTGAAATGAAAATGAAGAGGCAGAAAAATGTTCCAAAACACAGAACAACAATAAGCTTTGGCCCTGTCCACTCATCTACTGTGTCAGTGTTTGTCTTGTTATAAAAAAAGTCCATGCGCTTATCATAGTAGCATTCGTTCATCCTGGATTAAAGCCCCTGCATCCTAGGAAGGGTGGAAGGGGGAAAAAGGAAGAAGGATTAAAAAAAACAACTATTGGTCCTTGCTTCAATCACCATACCTAACGTCTTTTTGCTGGGGGGAGGGGGGGACAGGACAGGGACATGAGAGGGTATATATTTGAAGGCCTTAAGTAAAAATTCATACAGTACACTGAGTTAATAGAGACGGAGACATTCTGTCCACTGGAGGACTGCAGTGCATGATGATTCCATGAATCAGGAATTTTCAAAAGACTTACCCACTTACAAAACCCCAGCACAGTCCTTTTGCACTAGCAGTCATACCATACAGGCCACACAGTGGAAGTTAAGAGGTTAAGAGTGACTTTCTGGAGGTCACAAAGAAAATCTGAGCAACAGCCAAGCCATTCTTGCTGTGAAATCCCACGTTTGAGCCACAGCCATCATTATTTCCATTTCTCAATGTATCCAGTCAGGACAGTGAAGCACAAATCATAACTCTTCCATTATACTGACTAAGCAATAAAAGGCCTATTACTGGAAAAATATTTTTTGGTTTTTCAATTATATTTTAATAAACATAATAATGTATGTATATAAGATGCTACGGGCGTATACACTCTGAACACATCTGTTATTTACTGCTACAGGATTTAAGTAAATACATAGAATATATTTTTCCCTTTTCAGCACATTTGACTACTGTAAAGCCAGAGATTATTTTATTGGGCTGTCAACCTAGAGCCCTGTGAGCACCACACAGCCTAATTATCTTCAAAACCAAAACACAGTTCCCTACCCAACCACAGGATAAAGCAAGCCCCAGCAACAGCAGTAGTGCTGGGGTTTTTTTCTTATACCCACTCAGCACTATTTTGGACACAGGGCTATTAAACATGATGGAAGGGGGAGTCTGCGTTCCAGATTACATCACACTTCAGCTACTCTGGTGAGGTCAATGTCAGCTGCCTTGGCAATTTTACTGCCCTTATTAACGAACCAAACTGAACTCAAACTCATTTACATAGGCAGTTCTGACAGCAATTACTCATGGTGACCAGACCCTGCGCAGGGTCTCACAGCCTAGTAGGAAGAGTTTGCATCTGATCATCACTAGCCCTCACACTCACTGTCAGTATCTGAATAAGGGTTTTAACAATTACTTCATTAATAGATATTGTATAGTTTTAGCAAAACCTAGGAACTCAACCTTGGCACAAGATCTTAATCACATTAGATAGTATACAGAGTGGCAAACCGGTGCTTGAACTCAGGACAGAAGAGAGGAAGTATCGGGATACAAAGCTGCAGGAGAGGCAGCAACACTAAGAGCTTTTGTAAACCTCCCTACGAGCCTCAGGCTGCCATGGGTGCAAGAGTAATAGACTGAGTGAGACTGAAAAGGAAAAAAAAAAAAAACCCTAGAAGTAGTGGTTACAGGCAGAAAGATACAAAGAAGCATAAGCTTTTCACCTCTACAGCTAAAATTGATCACAGATAAAGATCAGGTTCACTTAGTCTATTATTATACTGTGGTGACTTGACAGTTATATCTCATCTCTCCAGGGACCGGGAAGCAAATTAAGCAATCCCCAGGTGGCTGGCTAACAAACCACATTTATATTAAAGGTTCCTTCTGAGTTTTAAGATAAAAAGGCTCATCTTCTGTCATTTAAGTTATGCTACTTGTGTTATTTCTCTCATGCAATATTTGTATTATATAATTTTAAATCAACCTGCACTATTCCATGATTAATATTTTCAAAGTGAAGTTGTTTTTTAATATTTTTCTGAACTAGCTCCTTAGCCTTTTCTTCCTCAGTTCCCACCCTACATCTAGTAGTCAACATGAAAGCAAGCCACTTGACATTGTTGTCCATTTTATTACCCTCAAGAACCTACGCAGCCACTTCTTTTATAAAAGAATATATTACTTAAAGCATCAAATTCAAGTACACAGTCAGAACTAAGAACAATTACTTAAGGACAAGAAGCGGAAGGAAAAAAGTAAATCATCCCTTGTGCTGAAGCATTACAGAGCATCTCTTCATCTAAAAATAAAAAAGCCTCAGTAACTCGGATTGACTGTAAGGAGTCAACTGGAATTCAATGCCTACTGTTCCCTGTTCAGGGCAATATAGTGGAGTTGGGCAGTCAGTACATTCCCCATTCTCACCTAGGAAGTACTCAAAACTCAAATTAAGTCTGTAAGTGACCAGAAGTCCCTGAGGAGCTGCAGGCAACAGCTACTCAAGCAGCTGAGTGCTGGGAACCCTGCCCATCCGAGATGCCTCTGTGCTTATCCACCAAAGCAGTGAAGGACTTGCTGAGCTTGACATGAAGCTTTTACAGAACAGCCCAAATGCCTGCAAATAGAAGCAGCATTTTGTGCAAGAATGGCAGGGGAAAAAAAAAAAAATCTGTGAAAATTATAGGGAAGGTTTTCCGAACATGTTGTATCTTACTGTGTAATCATCTCAACAGATGAATCTCTTTTACTTGCAGTGACAGAAAAATATCTGCAGATACTTTTTGCATCTCGTCTGGAGAACAAGCTTAAAGAAATCCAAAATATCAATTATGAACTTATGCTAAATAGCTTATTGAGATCCCATCATTTGAAGTAGTACCTGAAAAAAATAAATCACACATCTGTAATTCTCCACCAAAATAATCACACCACAAACACTCACTGTCACACGGCAGAGCTCAAATGATTTTGAAAGAGATGTCTTCAGGTGTTGAAATAAGGCAGGAGGGAGTAGAAGAGAATCCAGCTGAGGTCTCAGGGTCACAGGGCAGACTCTGGAGGTGTTCAGATGGAAGCTGCATCAAAGCAGTAGCTGAACAGGAGCTAGTTTGCATCCCAGTCCTTCAGAGCAAAGATGTCACACTTGGCTAGCTATATCAGCCTATGTACAAAACCCAGTTGTCACTCCAGGGTCCTTCCAGACAGACAGTGGTTGATTTCACACCTTCATTTTAAGTCCTCTCAGCAGAACAAGCCTTCAGGGGAACTGTGCAGCTGTGACAGAGCTGTGCCACTGTATCCTCAGTGGGCCTGCCCCAGTCCACACCAGGCATGAGAGATGTGCGATAGGATATCCCATACTTCCTGGCATGTCACAGTTTAACACATTGCAAGACTTTATTCTCCAGGTCTTCTCTTCTGCAGCCAAATCAGAGATGTTTATCTTAATCAGGGCAGGTTTAAACTTAAAAAGAAAAAAAAACACCCTTAAATATTACATATTTCAGATTTGTTTATTAAGTACACACAAATTTGAAGATTCAGGCAAAATATTGTTTGGAAAAGTTTTTAAAATAATAGAAACTGAAATAGAAAAACAGCTAAACTGGTGAGCCCAGCCTTATAAAGACAACAGAGAATCTTCTAGAGTCTGCAGCAGCAAGATCCCCAGTTCTGCTACTCACTTCATGAAGAATTGCTTTCTTTTACTTTGAAAGTGGGTCTTACAAGCTTGATACTTCTCATTTTTTATGGGAAAGGACAGCAAACAATCTCCACTCACCTCTTCTATGCCACTCTGTATTTTATAGCCCTCCATATAGACCTCCAAAAGCTTGACAGCAATAACCATGTATTGCATATTCTACAGATGGGTTGAGCTATTAGCTTGCCACAAGTCACTCGCAAGCAAATAATAAAAATTTTGCAAGTGCCAAAAGCATACACTTGTCAAAAAGGTTCTTTTCCTTATTTCAATCTATTTAATTATTTCAGTTCAACCAAGAGTGGCTACAAAGATCAGAAACTGATGGGCTGTGAAGCGTGTTTCCTCTACCACTCTCAGTAAACATAAGCTTTGAGTGGGAGAAATCATCTGTTCCAAAAATCTCAATGGATTTGGTTTAGTCAAACTGCTTTCAAATGCAAAAGCACACATTAAGAATTCTTCACAAACCAGCACATCTTGAGCTGTTTGTCTTAAAGACAGCTTGTATGTTTGAATTGATTTTAAATTCCTCTATATAAATGCAACTTGTATCAAGTCAGAATGTTCTTCACCATTCTTAAGATAAAAGTCAAGAATTTGCATGAGTATATAGAAATAGATTACACCAGCTATCTAAATAAAGAGTTGGTGAAATAAGACATCACCTACATAATGTTTTGGACAAAAGCTTCAGCTAGTTGCAAGCTAACATGCTTTAATAGTTGTCATTCAATTAGAACCTAGTTTGCTTCAAGAAAGTTACCAAAAATCTATATATTTATAATGAAACTTAGTATCAGTTATTTAAATAAAGGATTTTGCTGATTCAAACTGTGATTAAAAATCACTTTTTAAGTCACTTTGATTCAAAATTAAATTTGGTCTGTAAATCAGCTCTAAGTTGAGTTACTCATTATTAATGCAAACATTTCTGAAGGAAAACTCAAATAGTATTTTAATGAGAAGGTCATTATAAAATTTAGCCTGCAAGCCATAATGTGATTCACGGCACACCCCAGTGGTTTTCTGCCTCCTTCCTGTCCATTAAAAAACAAATTATTTCAATACATTGGCCACAGCCTTATTGAAGGGTTGGCATCAGTTTGGGGGATTTTGATGGCTTCTGCCCCGCTCCTGTGTAAATGCAACAGGGAGGGAGAGCACAAGCCCAGGCTGGCACACTGAGCCACTGTGAGAGGATCCAAGCCAAGTCTGCAGCTGGACTGGAAAGTCCACAGAGCAGGACTGAACCCATAGGAGGATGACAGTGGTGGAGCCCTACAGCAGGACTGGAAGTTAGCTTGGGTGAGAGGCAAGGGAAGCTGGCCCAGGCAGAACTCCAGCCTGCTTTACTGCTGGTTTTTCTGAGCTGGTACAGGGATTTCTGTGCAGAAATTCAGGGTGGTCGGCATCCAGAATGTTACACCCTGAAACAGAAGGAGAGACAGCGAAGCCAGTACAGGCCGGGCAGGCCCATGGGACAGCACACAGGAGTGAGCAGCACCCAGGCTCAGCCTGCACACCGGGCAGGCTGCCAGCCTATTGCTGGAGCACTTCACCTCCCTGCCTCCCCTTGTCCGTTAGCAAAGACAAGGTATTAAGTACAGATCTCTGTAGGATATTTTGAAACTTATTACAGAAGTTGCTCTTCAGAAAGCAGAGTTTATCATGCTGACTGATCACAGACATTGGTGGCAGAGCAAGGAGGCAAGTCACCTGAAATACTCTCTGTGTTCAGACTGTTACTGCAGAGAAATATTAAGCAGCAGCAATTGCCTATCTGCACATACTGTTTAGGCTTTTTAAACTTATCCTACAAGCAGCAGACGGCCCTTGATACAGTACCACGGAAGGACTGCCTAGAGGCTTGCAGACTACATAGCCTTTGGCAAGAGCTCCCTGCATCAGTGCTCTTGCTTGCCTGCACCCTATGCCGCAGGCAGATGCGAACACCCTCCATCCCTTCCTCTTCTGGATAAACAACTGATGCTGCTTTTATGTTTCCAGTTAACAAAAATCTCTTTCTCACCTCACTCCCAGAGGAATGAGCAGGCAGCAGAAGAGAGCCAGGGCACTGAGCAGCCAAGCTATACATACAAGTAGTACCAGTTCAGAAAGGGAATCGGTTCCTTGTTCCCCTCCACACCCTCCGTACATGCACGGCCATGGAGGAAAACACAACCAAATGATTGCATAGTAACCCAAGAAACCCTTTCAGGTTACCTCAGCTTAGAAAGAAATACCAGTGCAGAAAAGGGTGTGTAACACAGGAGAGGCCAAAAATGTTAATATGTAACTGTAAGAAGGAGTTTTGCAAGGTAAGTACTCTGGTTCACTTTTAATTGTCTTTAATTAATTTATATTCTAATAAAAATCAATTTAGAGAAACAAAATGAAAGGAAGCACATAAAGAACACAAAGTTATGCCCAAATATCTCAATCTAAACTAAAGCTTTTTCATCTGGTGCTATTAGAGGATGCAATGGAAGCCAACATTCATTTAATATGTTTTACAGGGACAAAATATCTCAGAAGTAGCCATATTACATTTTATTTATTATGGAAATTCTGTGGGCACTGCCTGTTCCATGAACAGCATGCTACATGGTCCACTTCAAGGAACTGAGAATACACTTTTTAAAGGCCGTCTTTTAAATTCAGCTTTACAAATTGGAAAAAAGTTATTATTAAAAAACTGTAACGCTCAATAAGTAAGTTTTTAATTCAGAGAACTTATTTATTAGCAAGGGAATCTACCTCTGGTTGTGTTTGGCTATATTTTTTCTTCGTAACTCAAGTATCCCCAATTTCAGATAACTGGCTGAACTCAAATTGAGCACCCACAAGCAGCATTATCCCACTATCTTGGTCTTCAATGCCTTTTAGAATAAGGAGAGCAGAGTGCCACATCCATTTCCACTCCAAGCCTGCTTCATCTACATAATGTGAAGTTGATGTAAGTACAGCAGCACTCATGCCTCCACCGTGGTTCTGGTTATTTCCAGTATCAGTCCATTTTAATGGCATAATCTTTTGGAAGGAAAAGGGAAGGAAGTGGGGTGAAGGGAATCAAGATGATTCTTTGGCAACCCTTGCATATCAGTGGTGGAAACATCTAAGGTTTTATTATTTATCATGTATCCTGCATAAAATACAAAGGCTATATGGTACAAACAAAGGGTCTTAAAAGTATTAAACCTACCGAAAACGTAGAACCTCAAGACTAAATATTTAAGTGGCAGAGAGAGGAAGTAGTACCGCCAGCCACAGACCACAGCACTCTGTACACACAGACTGATAAGAGGCTTAAAAATCACTGTCGGGGCACAGAAGCATCACCCTGTACATGTATGCAACAGTGCTTTTCCTCTGCGAGACGCTGCAAACTGGCACGAGCAGTTGAACTGTGAAGCACCGGGATACAGGGGCACCTGCACCAAGGTATTACAAAGCTCAGGCTCCAGCTCCTGAAACCTCTTTAGTACAAAGCTGCTCTACCCCACTAAACTGCTTTTTAAAGCTCTGATCCACTGCAGAAAGTTGTTAGGGACAGATACTGAGTAACTCGCTAGTTACCACAAGCTCAGACTTCAGACTTTGGTAATTTAAGACTTTCTGAAATTACGGTTTACTAAATCTATATATGGAGTTCAAACTAAAAACTTCACTGCAAAGCTTTCATTTAGTCTCCTTTAAGTGTGGTTCTGGAAGGAGCTGGCAGGTCATCCTATAATGCGGGCACAGACACAGCATTTAAAGTATTTAAAAGCCATTCAAACAGCCTGTACATTGTGAAACATGCCTAGAAGAAAATACCTGTTCTGCTTCTAAACTAAGTTTTCCATTTCTGCAGAACTTCCAGGTCTGCTCATCGATCACTATCAGCTCCATTTTATGGTTCAACAAATCAGCTTTCTTTCACAAAAACAGAATCTGAATACAGACTATTTCAGCACAGGCACAACCAAGTGAACTTTTATTGTTTAGTTTCAGCACATAGCTGATGAGTACCTGAATCATGCCACTTCTGATTAAAACAAGCCACCTGACTGTATCTGATCTGTTAACAGATGCAGATCCCTGGTTTGCAAACAAACATTTCATGGGAACTGGTAGAAATTGTGGCCTCCAAGAAGTATTTGCTAGACACATGGAAACAGACCTAATGGCTTAAAAGTAGAATCCAGGTATGTGAATCTTTAAGACTGATACCCAAGAAGAATATATTCTCCACAATGTCAAACCTTATATTTCAGAGATTTTATTTCATTATCTGATAGCATAAAGACTATCCTGGATGATGTTCTGAAATGGTTAACAGTCATAGCACAGGAGGATAAGGATACAGTCAGTCCAACTTTTCTGAAACTGTAGTCTGGCATTCTGCAAAAAGCCAAATATATCTTTCAGCTTTCCTTACTGATAAGAGCTGCTGCTTCTTTATTGATTGTGCAAATTTGTTTTGTTTTAATTTCACTTCATTTTCAGTACATGGATAAACTTTAGTGAAATCAGATTTTTCACCATGTAACTGGTTTGAGTTGTGCCTCCTACTATACCTCTTCAAAGACCATAAGAACACGCAAGAAACCACATACTCTGCACAGCTTAAAGAACAAAGCTGCAGCAACGCACCTTACCAACCTGTAACAAGAAATGCCTTTTTCTAGATTTGTATCACAGAAAGGAGAACAGACCGACCTACCTGTCCTCTGGAAACACAAAGGTACAAAAGTGCATTTTTTTTTTCCTTAAGGAAAAAAAAACTAATCAAAAGATATAGCGCAAAATAAGATAAATGCATTTTCCAGTGTATTGCATAAATTCGAATGATACCTTATGAAAAACCTTCACAAAAGAACCTGTGCCAGTCCCCGCTGTGGTACACACTTACTACGGTGCCTCAGCAGGACGCGATGCGTGCACAGATCCATTGCGGTGCAGACGAAGTTCCCAACAGATAGAAACTTACAGGTAGGAAACACCTATGGTTTGATATACGCGTTATGTATCTATAGACGCCGAGACGCGCGTATGACGGAGCTGCAGCCCCGCGTTAGCCAGGGCCGTGCCTCGGTTGCCAGCCCGCAAGGAGACCCCCGGTCCTGCTCACCGGCAAGGGGCGGGAGCTGCCGGCGGGGACCCCGGCCTGAGCGAAAAGGAGTTTCACAGAACTGCAGAAAGTTTTCTCCTGCCCGACCACCAGGAGAACAGTCAATAAATCACCAGGTTCATTAAACCCGCGATGAAGCTGCTCCCTCGGCCACGCCGCCGCCGGCCCCGGGCTCTGCCCCGTCGCCGCGGCCCCACTCACCGGCAGCCCCGGAGCGCCGCCGCCGCCGCGCAGAGCGGGCCCGCCCGCTCCCGCCCCGCGTTACCCGCCCGCTCCCGGCACCGCCCGCTCCCGCTCCCGGCACCGCCCCGCTGCCTGCGCTGCAGCGCGCAGAAACGCGGTTTTTGACGCGTTTGTTCCCTGCCAGGTGCGGAGGTTTGGGTCCCCCGAGATGCGGGTCGAGACGGGAGCCCCTGGAGCAGCCCCCGGAGCAGCCCCCAGGGGCAGAAGTGCGAGGGGCCGCGCTGCCCGAAGAGCCCGTAGGAAGGTCCATCATCATTCCCAGTTTGGGAAGCAGAAGCAAAACCCAAATAAAACACCAATAACTTCCCATGAGTAGATGAGGACAGTACAGACAGGCGTATGTGCCACTTCCAGCATCACACGGAGCTGTTCTTCTGAACATAGTATAAAAAGCAAACAAGAACTAACTACCTCACAGCGATACAGAAACCTTGAGGTTCCTGTCAGCTCCAAAGGGCAGGGCTGGGCACACACAGCTTTACCACGAACAAGCCGAACTCAAACGTAGGAGGTGGTACAAGGTCAAATTTATCTTAAGATTGTGATGAGATGGATCTGACCCGTTGCTACCTACCTGAATCATTTACTGAGACCAGACATAGATGATTGAAGGCGTACAGAGCTACTCACAGGTCTGCTCAGAGCTGCAGAACTGGCAGAAGAAAATCTCAGCAGAAAGCCTCTGCTCCATTTCTCAGAAACTCCCTGGTGATTACAGCATGAAACCCAGACAGTGTTAAAGGCTAGGTGGAGCCTTGCATGTGAACATTAGAGATGAAACACCAAACAGCCTCCACTCCAGCAGCTTCTTCCTGTTTCATCCATCAATGGAAGGCCCCAAAATAAGAGCCCCAACTCTTACCCATCCTCCTCACTTGAATGCTCACCTTGAAGATGGCTCAGAAAGCTTTCTCTTCCTCCTGCCCATTTCTTTCTAGTGCAACCTTCCCACTGCCTTTCCATCAATTTCTCTCCCTATTTTGTTAAGTCCTATAAGCAATTAGCAAAAGCTTCTCATTCCCAGGGAAGACTAGAAACAAAAGCAAAAGCTTTTTTTTCAGAACACTTTGCAAAAGCTTATGTTCCTGCTCTGCTTCCATGACTACATTGCCTCCTTAGCAGCTGGAGTGGGACCACCTACCAGTCAGCAACTGTATTCAAAACTGTATTAATGCACAGAATTAAGAGTCAACATATGCCAAATTTCCTGTTAAGTTTAACCTCTGTGGAATAGAGCACCAATGAGAATCTCCAGCAACTGGCTCTTAGCTTTTTCCCAAGAGAAAAAAAAACACCAAACAGATGATGCAGACACAAATTGGTTTCTACAAATCATTAGTGACCTGCTCTAATATGGTAGAGCTGAAGCAGTAGTCTAGCTAGCAAGCACCTCATGTGATTTTTTTTTTTAAATCGATACTGGACAAGAAACCTTTATGGTTCCATTATAGAAATGAAGTCTTAAATCAAATCAGTAAGAATTGTAAGTATTTTCTACATTCCTTTGGTTGGTAATACTTTCCCTCATTCACTGAGGATTCTCTCACAAACAAGTACTTATCTGAGCAACGGCTTTGGTAGGTCATCCTCAATGTCCTGCTAAATTGGAAAGAAGCCATTTGAGTCAGAGCTTAGGGGATCCTGCACCATGGCTCAGTGCCAAGGGTACAGGATGTACCCCACCTGCTTTAGGGAAGAGAGGCACTAGACCTCAGAAGGTGATGAGCCTGTCACACTGTTCATAAAACAGAAAGTACTTCCACAACTTGCTATGCTACCTCAGACAGCACTGCAAAAAAATTAAAGAGATAAAAGGAAAAAAATTCAAGCCCAAGGACTTGCCCTGCTTTAGTCAGGTGTTGGCAGTTCAGAGCCATTGGCAATAACATCTCACAATCACAAGAGATGCAGAACTTGCACTCAAGCAAGACGCCTAGGAAGCACATACTGCCCAACATATTTGTATGCCTCATCAGGGCAACAGGTACTAGAGCACATTATATGACTAATTATCCACTAACATAGCATTAATTATCTGCTTTTTCTAGGTTCAAGTCTCTAACGTAAGATTTCCATAAGTACTGGCAGAAGGTAAGTCAGTAAGGAAAATACAATTCATTTTCAGATGTGCTGGGTTTTGGTCCTGTTTACTAGGGAACTGTTTGATTTAGAAAGAGACATTCCAGAAAGCTACCTGTGAAATAGCAGCAAACACTGAAAACACCAGCATCTTACATGTAACAAAGACTGCACACTGTATGGACCAAGAAACTCTGCTAGCAATCAGTTAATGCTGATCACTTCTGCCGTCTGCAGAAGAGCACTTGGATTATCCAGGGCCCCAGAGCACTAAATGACTATCATTGACCCCAATAAGCTCTACACATGAACACTAGGAGAAAAATTGACTCTTCTGTCCTGAGTGGGAGACAGTAATCCTCTGTTCTAGATCACACAATTACCATCTACTTGATAAAAAGACAATTACAGAAAATCTTTGCCAACAGTGTTAAGTCTTGGTTATTGGTAGAAATTGGTAGAAATTTAATTTTTATCCACAAGCTGACAGATGAGGCCACAGCAAGGCATTATTCAGACTGGGATGGGCAGAAGATTCTCTGGCCCAGAGACATTTCAGCAAGAGAGGCATTAAAATTTGCAGAGCCTGGATGAACGGAAACAGACATGAAAACCATCTCTTCTAGACTTCCAACTACAGCCCAAGCAAGACAAAATGGCACTAATTTCCAACAAAAATGTACTCATTATCAGGAAGGCAAATACTAGGCAGGAAAGATTTGAACAGTACATCTTTCCAGACTTCAGTTATCACTGTTCTTACCCAATGGCCAGAAACACTGCTGGAGAAGCTGCAGTTATTAACCTCTCTTTAAACATCCCAGTGGAGAGGCAGAAAATGAAGACAGACCTGTTAAAAAAATAAAAAGTGGTTTTCAACCTACCAAAAAAAGGTGTGAATCCAGCACTGGTTTTTCCCACTCTCCAGTTTCTCAAAGAGAGATGGGGGGGGGAGAGAAAAAAAGAAAAGCTGCCACTCACTCATACAAGGGCAGTATTTCAAATTGCCTTTGCCCATTTGAAACACTTAACAAGGTAGAACTTGCAGAGCCCACTATCAGTAAAGAACATGTACCAAGATCAAGTTCTAGCCAACACATGCTGACTGAAGCGAACATTGTCTGCTACAGACAGCTTTTTTAGGGAGCATATAGCTCCATTCAAAGTGGAGCATCTAATGTAATAGTCCACCCAACCCAGGGCAGTCAGGACCACTGAAAGTCTTCAGAAGTGCCTGGTAACACCTATGCTGTACTATTCTGGAAGTGCTTTAAAGCTACAGAAAGTGCTCTGTTCTCATTGAAAAAAGTTTATAAAGATCAAAAGAGAAAAATATAGTATTTTACAGGTGACATTCCCAAAGCTACCTAGAAAGTCACCTGAACAAACCAACTGCTAGACTCAGTTGTTACATATTTTCTTCCAACTAATGTGTGCTTGAAATAAAAGTAATTAGGCAGGTCAACTCCATAGCATTGTTTTTGCCTGAATTTGTCCTCCAGGTTATGTCAACACAAATATTGTGGGTATAATAGAAAAGACTCACAGCAAAAAAAAAAAAAAAAGAGAATAACCAACTGCTTTTGTTTTTAGTAAAGCTGTTAAAGAAAAGACTGTGATCTATAGATGTTTTGTGTTAAAATTATATACAAGATGGAGAACGGCAATTACTTCGCACTTTTGTGCAGCTTTGTAGTTTTACATAAATCCATTTTAAGGAAATCAATTGTGCCAAGTAGAAATTACAGTCTGAATGCATCACTAAGAGAAAAAAAGTAGTCAAGAAGGGAGGAGTTTATTTAATACTTTTTAACATGGAATTATTTTTTAAAAATTATTTTCATATATTTCTTTTTCTTGTTATCAACAGTTGATTCTGGGCCACTTCCTTTCCTCCTAGAGGTGATTAGCAAACAGAGCTCCCACAGACAATGCTCATGGATCAGCCCTTCTTTAATGTGACAGAAGTTAGGGCAAGAGTACAGACTTCTTCGCAGCTCTCCTCCAGACACATCTTCTGGGCTCTCCTGGCCAGCCAGCTGATGTCACATTAGCAGCTTTTCTTCCCCCAATACCTTAATTGGGTAAGATTAGTTTGTTCACAAGGAGGCAGGTCCAGAGAGCGGGTTTGATGGCAATTTGGAGAATTATTCTTCCCCATATGACTATGCTTTCTTTGCATATATTAGTGGTGAATTTCAACACATAATCATCAATTAATAAGTATCAAGTTGTCATCACTTTGTTGTCTGCAAAAGAAAAAAAAAAATCCACAATTTTGCATTCAGCAAGAAATGCAATACAAAGCATTTACCCATACAAAACCAAACTGAGAGTTTTGATCCTTCTGTTCTGTGCTCTCCCATTTCAACATACAGCTCCAACATCTGCAGTGGGACAATCAAGCAGAAACTGTTATAGTAGCAAAAGCTCTAGATTTTCACTCCAGCTACCAGGCTTGTGCCATCAATTCTCTGCAGCGTATTACAGTAAAGCATATTTATTATGCCTAAGCAGACAAAAATCTCTTATCCTACACGACTTGGATGTGAAACCTGAAGCTGTACCTGGCTGGAGTTCTTACTAACTAGTTGGCTTTCAAGTGACCACAGCAACTGCTGGGATACCTGCCCATCATCATCTCAAATGCTCCTTTTTGGCTATGAGGCTTCCCTCTGCCAGAGTACATCAAAAGTATAAAGTTGCATTTTACAAAAGCCTCAGTATATAAGTAGACAAATATCCTACTGCTAAAATAGGATTTATTACACCAGTTGGGATTGAACCAGTGTTCACATTCAGCTCTATTCCTTCTCCCATAGCCTGGCTTACTTGCACGGTGCCTATGACCATTCTGTGCTCGAGCAGGAACTCTCCTGGACTGCCTCAGGACAGTGACAAGATGCCTCCACTCTCAGTCAGGAATTCAGAGGTGTGTTAGGTTTCCTCAGAAACAGAATTCAAAGAATAGACTTCCAGACCAGCAAGCACCAGGTGAGATGTTCGTCTCTCACCAACACCAGCTGAAAAAGGACCACTAAGACCTCCAAAGGCTTGAGTTTGATGGCAACCAGACACTTACAAGTGTGTTTCCAATATTCTAACAGATGATATTGAACCAGTTTGCCTCACAGACACAGCACAGCTTTGGGATTAAGTGCTGGTCCTGGGCTGAATCACATCCTGTTACTTTCTGCTAGTACCCCCAGCCTAGTGGAAAAGTGTTTTAGAAACAGAAGGCTTGCAAAACCTTAAGAAGCAGAGACTTAGTTTGCTTTTGATTCCTTGGCAGTTCCACGTTATACTCTGCAGTCCTCCCATCAAATTCCACCAGTTTCTGCATGGCAGTTTCATAGGAGCAAAACACTTAAAAGCATTTAAGCTCAGAACGGCCATCCTTGCATCATCAACAAACTAAAGATCTAACACCAAGTAAAGCACAAAAGGAACAGAGTCCAAATATTCCATGAGCTGAATTCTGGACGCTCCAGCATTTGTGAAACAGCACTTTGCAGTGAGAAGCTAACTGGTGTACTTCCAAGAAAAACACTCATTAAAAACACCCTACTGACCTCCTACAGCAGCAGATGAATGGCATGGAAGTCTGTTCTTTTCTGTAAGCAACACTGCCTTGGTCTTTCAGGAATTCATGTAGATCTGTTACTGGAAACCCACTTTGCTGGTATTTCTGAAAGAAAAAGCATTTTATTTACAACACATGAGAAGTTACTGGGTATGAAGTGTTCTAAATTTCCTCTGGAGTGTGATAGCCAAAATCGACTATTTGGTTCATTTGTTCAGTATTGCTTGAGGAAGAGAAAAAAAAAAAAAATCATACAATCCTGTCCTAGAAATACCACATAGGTAGTTGGTGGAAGAAAGCAATCTAAGTGATATAAAATTCATATTGTTCACAGATTCTGTTATATTTTGTTTGCTATCCATAAGACCAAGCAAGTGATGATCTCAGTCATACTGGCATTGATTCTCGTTGTTCACATCAGCTGCTGTGCTCTCTGAGTGCTCTGGGCTCATCTTCCCTATGAACCCCAACGCTGGATTTGAAGGGCCCTAATTGCCATGCTGAGGAAATGCTCTGCAAAACCAGTTCAGCACACTGAAATGGCTCCCCATTGATCCACATAAAGTGTTCAGACAGAAAAGTAACACTAAAACCCTGTGTTGCAGGTCAGACATCCAATAAACTCAGAAGCACAGACAGTTAAGTTGTATTTTGAGATGCTTAGGAAGTGAAGCTCGTGCTCAGTCTGGAAGCTGTGGTTCATGTCACACTAGACTTACTCTGCTGGCCTATTTATCTGACACTAAGACAAGAAAGACAACCTAAAAGGCATGATCCACATTGCCTTCCCACTGGTTACTGCAGCTACCAGGAGCACAAAGGAGAGACAGCTCTAGAGGACAAGAACAAAAGGTAATTACTGAAAACTTCATTTCACTTTCAGCCAGTTTATACTGGAAATGGATGGCACAATTTTAACTTCAACAAGAGGCAGTAGGTCTTTCAGAAGACATTTCCTTTTAAGCACACATTTCCAAGCAGCACATTAAGCAAGGCTGAACACCTAAATGAGTTATCTGCTTGGCCCTTGCCACACTCCTGCCAAGGGGATATTCTGAGATGCCAGCAAACCCTGACCTCAGTTTCTGGTGCCACGAGAAGAAACGTTCGCTCCAAACAAGACTTATCTGGTTCAGTGTAACTATTCTTAAAAATTGACTCTTTCCACTCATCTTTCCACTTACATTTCCATTAGCTGCTACCTTTTGGAAACCAGATAAAGCAACAGAGAATAAGAAACAGGGACACACTAAGGATAATTTTCTAAACCAATTATTGCTTAGTCATTTGGATGACTACCCAGTCATCCTCTCAATTTCACCACAGACTAAGCGAAAAGATTTTAATAGTCTCATCAGTCATCATAACTAACACTAGGTAGTATGGTGTTGAGTGATTAACAAGAATGAATACAAAACTGATTAGAAGTATAATGGGAAGAAAAAACGTTTTACCTTTATGGTATCATAGGAGTCGGTAATGAGTGCAATAAAAAGGCTGAGGATCATGTATATAAACAGACTAATGAAGGAGTACAGATATAACCGACTGAACATCCACACCAGCATGCTCTTCTGCTGGATTTGAGCAAATGTTGCAAACATATCATCACCATTGACCAAAGAAAACAGACATTCAGCCACCGTGTTCAGATCTTCAAACTAGAAAATAACGAGTACAAATTATTAATAGAATTGGAAGATGAATCATCCAGATTAAAGGGAAAAGTGTTATAAAAACAAAAGTAATTTTTAGAATTTTACTCATAGCAGAAGAAAAAATCCAACCCACTCAATCAAATGTTACCAAATTTTCTTCCCTGTACATTCAGGCCAAAACATACATGTCAGTTATAGAACCATGTAGATATATAATCTTGGCTAAGCATTATACATTGACATCAGAAATAAGAAGATTTATAATAAAGAAATAAACTTATGATGCTCAACAGGCAAAACAGGCAGTAACGGACGACCACGGAAAGTTTAAGTTACTGAATTTTAAGCTCTTTGAGACCTGCAAGAAAATACCAGTCTGTTTGCCAAAGCAGGTAGATAAAGCGATTTCACAGAATCTATACAGTAAATCAGCAGCACTATGCTGGGAACAGAAGCCACATCCTCTGGTTAGAGCTCTGCAGAGTTACTGGAGTAGGGGTAATTAATCAATATTGTATTAAAAAGTCAGAGATAACATATAGCCTTCACAGCTGAAATGGTCTAAACTAAATTGGTCTGGTGATAACATCATTTATCTGTCATTCAAAAAACCCTGAGCTGTAGGTAAAAGCTATAGCTGTACTGTGAAGCTAAGTACACCCTGGACAAAAATCAGAGTTTCATTTCAAGAACATCCTCTTAAATTCCTAACTCCATTTCCCCAATCTGAAACATGCCCTGAGGCTAAATTCCATTCAGCAACTAAGTAAGCACACTTTCCACTATCGTTCTGTCCCTCCAAATAACTGGATTTGTTAACAATACTTTATTGGACAATATGAATTAACGCACAGTGTTTTAATGTAGCTGTTATCAATGAAGTAACATGACTACACACACTTGAATTGCAGTCCTATATTGAAAACAGGATGTCAAGAGGCATATGTTTGTAAGGATAACATACTGTTGCACAGAATAGCAGGTCTGGTCTTACCTGTGGCTTATTTTTTTATTATTTTTATTTATTTTTAAAGCCATTATGAGACCCAGCAGCACATTTTCTGAGAAAGGGTGCATGGCATGGGTAACTCTTGAGTAACCCACAAGTTTTGATGCATGGGCACAGAGAGAAACCTACTAAAGATTGCTCATCTATAAACCCCTGGATGGACATTAACATGAAATGCAGGATTCCCACTCCCTCTCTGGCTGTAGTAGAAAGAAAAAAAAACCCCAAATGTATTTCTATGTTTTTGAGCTAAGGCCTTCAGAATTTTTGAATAAGGACCTCTATCCTGTGTACCTGCAGAGCAGGGAAAGCTCTTTCCATTCCTCACCAGGCCCAGCTTACACAGCCCGAGAGCCCTGGGAAGCCAGCCCTGGGCTCCGGCTGCTCTGCGCAGTGCCACGCTGCCTTCCAGTGGGGTCCTGGGGAACTGCCAGAACGGGAAACCCCCACACCACTACAGCTGCTTTCCTTGACATTGATCTGTGGTATTTAGCAAGAGGTAACATTTTCATAAGTAAGCATGTTATTGACTACACTTCCTTTTGCTCAGTTAATTAATGTACTTGCTGCAGGGAAGCTACAACAGTATTTATGCTATGCCATTATAAGCAATTGAGCCTCTAGTATGACTGAGGATCCCACAGCATCCAGCACCCCATGAAATGTACTGTCATCAATTTAGAATATGTGCAGACTGAATACCTACATTTCTCAAAGGAGAGAAATTACATTATGTTAGAGAAATCCGAGCTCTGAGGGTGCAAGAAGCTGTAAGCAAGCATTGCAGCATGTGTCTCTGTTACAATATATACCGTGTGCAACCAGAAATCAAGAATCAGAAGTCATACATTTGTTACTGATTAACAGACATCTAGAACTTATCACAACAGGAATCTGCCTTTTTTCAAACTGTCACATAAAGCATCTGTCAAGGAAAAAAAAAAACCAAACAAGCTTTGCGGGGGTTTTTCGCTTGTGTTTTGGAATATACAAAGCCTTACTGGTACACCACATTTCAGACAAGACGACACAACAGGCACACATTTTGATATCTGCCTTAAAAAAAACCACTAAACAAAACAAAAAACCCTACAACACAGCCACACACAGGAAGTAAAGTAAACAAGACAAGCATTCATCCACCCCTTTATGAGTCAAAATCTAGGAGCTGAAGTTACATAGCACAGGAAAGATTTAGAAAAACAAAGTCAGAGTCGAGGAGATTCCCAGAAATAGCAACAGTGAACTAGTGCCTCTAACCCAACTGAACTGGGATTGCCAGAAGAGGGCGAAAGAGATAACAGACCAATTTACCTCTAGTCCCCAGCCAGACATTGCCTGGATAAACCATCCACTCACCACAAACACAGCCTTGTGTTTGAGGTTACACTGAATTCAAGCACACAGTGAAAGCAAGAATACAGTTATTTTGTTAAACGGAGCAAGTGGCAGGAGGTACACAGGGAATGAGAAACACTCCCATGTTCTTCGTGTTTAAACAAAAACACGAATTTAAGACCTATTTCTGTTGTGATAGCTAGGTACTATACACACACATATATTCACACATTGTTAGACCAGAAAAGAAGTACATACCTTTTCATGATAAGGTCCCAGGACAATCCAACCACAGAAAGTATAGCCAAGATAAATCATCCCAGCACAACAACAAAACCTTAGCACTTTGGGCAGTGACGCCTGCATAGTTAAAATGAGCACCTACATGTCACGGTGGAAGAAAGAAGGGGAAGAAGCCACAAGTTAGAGAGACCTAAAAGCGACAGACATATGCTTTAGTTGTTGAATATTTGATTCCTGCCTTACATTGTAGGTTTGAAAATATCCCAGGTATCTGATGACTCCAACCCAGACAAACAAAGTTGATGTTCCAAGTAAAATGCTGCAGACATCGTAACTTGTGAGGTTCTGAGGGGATCCAAACAAAGCAGGTAGTCAGGTTAAAGCAGTAGGTATGTCAGCTTGACAGCTATTCAAGTTTCAGCAGTTCAAACAAAGCAAGGCAGTACAATACTGAAAGAATGTTGCTACATCACAAAAATCAGACCAAAGTGAAATGCAGTTATTTAGTGAGATCACCCAAATGCAACAGTGCTGCAAATGAAAGCACATCTCTGCTGATATTCTTGTAGTTTTGCATGAAGAACTAAAACCTTTACCTTGGTTACGACAGTTTTAATATTAGATTGAATATCTCCATATTTTTATTTTTAAAAAGGTTAATATATGCTATCGTTAGACAAACAAGCTCTCATTCACTATTTAGTAAAACATGAGCCATCATTTAAATGATAAGTGAGCCTCAGGACTACAGCCCTTTCCATGCTATGTGCATTTACATCTCTGAACTGGTTGCCAGCTGTTCAGAGCCTGAACATTGTTTTTACTACCAGTGAAGTTTATAACCAAGTCTACTTGCATTTTACTTTAGAAGGCTAGAACTGGTTGTAATAAGCACAAGATACCTATCTAGCTCAAGATTTTCTACCCTCATCCCCCCACCTTGTCATACAGCTGGAGGTTCTCAAGTCCTTCTTCTGAAGACCACTCTGGGCATCTGCCCTTTGAGCCTTAGTACACACAAAGCAGGAGCAGCGTTCTACCTACCCTGTGTTTCCCAGAATACAAAGTTTTGTGAACACATGAATTGTTGACATACAGCTCTACTGAAGAAAAAAAAAAAAAAAAAAAAAACAACAAACAGACAAAAAACCCCACCCTGAAGAGCTGCCAGCTGGACAAAACACATTGATTTCAGCAAGCCCAGACTCAGAGGTGAAGGACTAGCAGGTGACATTATCTGTGCCTGTAGTTTGGATGGGCCAGGAAAAAAGTTGTAACAGCCATGTTTCCACTCCCACAAGCCATTAAGACCCCTGTTTTCCAAGGGGATGCCTCTTGGTTTCCCTGTCAATATGTACTACTACTTCTTACAGAAATAACACAACTGAAGTTGTTTGTTGTTTGGGGTTTTTTTGTTGTTAGGAACTGTCTACCCACAGATCCTATACCAGGGATTAGGGAATTTAGCACTGTGGAAATAAGATGTTTAAACAGCTCACATGGTCTTACTGAAAGACTTTGGGGAAAGAAGAATGAAATCAGTTATCAGTCAAACTAGTATTAGGAAATGAAGAAATAAGAGCTAGCAAAAGTAAACAAGATTACTAGTGACTATGATAGCTCACTCTTATTTGTCCCCAAGTTAAAAAGATTTTACACATGGTTGTAACAAGACTAGTATTTTATCTGAAGTATTAAACTCTCACCTTGGCTTTTATTTCCATTTTTAGGATTGACCCAATGATTGTCATCACATCACTGATAATTACCAGGACATACCATCCATTTATGAACTCCAGGCGATCAGCGTGACAGACGTGACGCTTATGTTTCTCCAAGAAGTAGTTCACAAATCTCTATTGACAAGCATTTAGATGTTTAGTTACAGGTCACCTTAGATGAAAAATACATACAGATGTCCCTGCAGTATAGCAATGCTCACGTTTCACATACCCCCTTTTCCTACAGTGTTTGCTGGAATAATAGCTTAAAATTCATTCTCAGTAGCAACAGAAATAGGAATAAAGATTGGTTTAGGCCAGTGAAAACCAACTTTCCACAGAACAGCTGACTTCATAACCAATCCCCACTAGCCTAACTATGGCTTGTTATCCCCTTTTTAGCCCTCTTCACAAAAGTTTCTATCCACCTCCAACAGAGCAAGGCCACCCAACTAAAGGAGTGAGAGAATAACTCAAATACAACTATAAGGCAAGATCTCTTATTTCCAGTAGAGCTGACAATATCACTTCCCACACGCAACACTACCTATCTGCTTTCACTTGCTCTTTTTGCTCATGAATAAATGCTGATGTCCCTATTCCTGACAGCAGTTTGACAATGCCTTTGCTGAACTGTTGTCCTCTTCACCCTTGTCTTGTTTACAAGCTACAAAAAGGGTATCTTGAACAAGATAAACAAGTATCTGTGCTTTCATATCCTACCTATCCTGAACTATTCTTCCAACTACGATAAGCCACATGCTTGCAAAGTTTGTATCAATTAATGGTTATAAGCTGGCACATCTCAGGCCCAGCTTGTGTTTCTGCATCAGTATTTGAACCAGAAGAGCCAAGTCTGCTTACATGAAGCTTGCAAGCAGCTTGAGATGAAGTTGGACAGGGATAGTCGCAGTCTGCAAAGGAGGGTGAGCAGGGAAGAAGGTGCAGCAGATGGTGATCAGCAATTGTGGAAGGAGAAGGATAGACGAACTGAAAAAGAGCAGTTTCAGCCCCAGAAAGATCAAAAAATCCAGCCAGAGTTAGACCGTGCTTTACATTTTCTCCAGTTAGAGCTGGCTTTGAGGGATGTTCATTAAAGCATTAATTTATGACAAGACTCCTATGGGAATTCTGCTCTGAAGCCAGGGAAGGAAGAATTCATGTTTTGAAGGTGCAGGATGTGTTGGCTGTTAGCAGCACAAAGACTCAGAAGTCTTCTTGCATAAAATCCTGGACAAAATTAAGTCCTGGACAAAAAAAAAGAAGAGTCTCCTCCTTTTGCCCTCAAGAGGTAGAACAGAATACTTTGTATTACAGCACTACACAAACAGAAGTAAAAACCCATTCAGCTAGCAACTCTGCATCAGACCTCTACACATCCTTTCTAGAGGCAGAGATACAGTAAGAGGAACATCCTGCAACAGATATACTGCCCAATATTTCAAAACATATCACTTGACTAGCAGTAAACCAGACACAGACAAAATAAGCATTGAGATTATGAGCACTGTACTTACTTTTTGTAGTCTCAAGGCAAGAACAATGGATCGTGTGCAGAGGATGAGAGAAGCAAAGCAACTTAAAATGACAAATCCATCGAAGATTAGAATATACTGAGTGTTTTTCTGGAGAACTGTAAAGGGTCATAGAAAAAAAGTAGAGTTAGTCTTTTCACATCTCTCTGAGCACAAATTGCTGCTAAGTGTCATTGTACACTCTCACCCCATAAATAGATGGGTTATAAGAAATACTCTCTCTGCAACTATGGAGACTGGGTCACAAGAGTGAAAAGCATGTTCAAGTTCTTCAAAATAAAACAAAAAATGGTATATTAATACAAGTGTCCCCTTTTTGCACTAAGGTCACCTGTACACCTGTACTCCAACAGTATTACAACTACATGGGGTAAAAGAAATGCAGACTTTGGTCCATACTAACATTATTAGACTAAAACCAAACAAGAAATCCCACCTCACTTCTCATTCAATGACCTGCAATCGGAAGCTTATTTGACTTTCTGTACTGTATTCTTTTCATCCACAGGTTTAGAAACCATCATGCGAATCCACATCAGGTGTCTTCCTTGGCTTACTCATACCAATTGATGAAAAGGATGGGGAACGTCTTGCTAGACAGACTGTTACAGAGCAGAGGAAATGATGGGAGGAAATGTGTAACACTGCTATCATGCAAACACACATGCACCATACTTACCAGAGCCAAATATGTGCCAGTCTTTACATTCTTGAATATCAGTATCACTATCAAAATAGATTTTGATTTTTCCACTGTGGGCTCTATTATTGAAAGTTATCTGGAAACACAAGAGTATATCAGAAACAAGACTAATGAAATTTCATTCCATAAAAAAAGCTTGCTAAGTGCTTTGACGTAGTATGCATTAATATTTGTTGGTCAGGTAAGCTTTAAGGAAGCTGTCACCATAAGTGTTGGCGTAGACATAATTTGAGAACATGTCACGTATAGCATAAAAAGCAGTATTCCAAGAAGCCAAACTCCAAGTTTAACCTTCAGAAGAATAAAAATTACTCATCTCCTTCTCAGGTTATGAATTTACCAGCTAGAATATAATACAAAATAATATTGTCCCATGACAACACCACGTCAGCAACCTTTGGGAAGGAGGGGTAAGGGCCAAGACATGCTCAATTGCTTTTCACTTGCAGTCTAAATATAAGGATGATATCTACCTCTTAGCTTAAGCTCTTATTATATATACAGTGTTGGAAGTGCCATACCCCATATTTACTTACAGTGTTTTGAAATACATAGCAGTCAGGCAATTCACGGGCATGGATTGTCTGTAAAGCAATGCCTTTCAGCTTGAAGGAGATTTCAACCTGTATAAGCCTGAATGTTTTAAAAAGTGCATAAATATATGAATACACATAAAAATACATACATACACAAAGCAAGGAAATTGCACAACTCAGAATTCACCATATTTACATGAAAGCAGAAGTTAAAAATAAAAAATTCACACCACAGCTTTACCTGTAAAATTCAAGATTGAAAAAAGAGGAGTTCAGCTTCAGTTCAGCCTTCTTACCAGCTAGCTCCTGTGGCTTAAAAAAGATGCATTCTGGGAGGAGAAAAGGAAAAACTGTAATCTTAAATGCTTCACATAAAAAGCAGCATAAAACTGAGATAACAGATGGACACGACACGACAATATGATGACATGACAATCTATGACACAACAAAAACAACAACAGAAAACCACAAACCCACCCACAACCCACTAATGACAGCAGTTGAAAAGAGCTTCCTATAGTCTACACAGTTGCCATTTCTAGGCAGGTACTACAAACCAAGAAGGAAATAGGCAAAAGGCATGTTAATGTTTCTATGATTGCCATGCAAAAAGTTATTGGTTTTACACTTTACTGATTTAGCATTAGACTATAAGTACTCCACAGCAAGACGTTTTCAGTACAATACTATACCTGTTTCAGTAGAAACATCTATGTTCAGTGTATCATTGGAAGGAAGCATCATGACTTTCTTGTACTGTTGTTTACAGATTTTTAAACCTGATCCTTCATGTTCATAACCAAGAGTCCCCAGGGATATGTTCTTTAATTGCATGTACTAGTTTAAAAATAAAACAGAAGCAGAAGTTACACAGGTAGTAGTCTTTCTTGCATTAGATAGTAACTTGCAATCTCAAAGTTATGTGTATCAAATATAGCTTTTTACATAAAAAAACAAAAGCCAAAAATCTTTACTTTCACATAAAATTCAGAGTGGATATCTCATGGGAAGCTAAGACGGCTGCTGGCCACTCACAAGCAGTGACTGGCATCCTGGTGATACAGTGACTGGAAGCCCCGTACCTACTGGGCTGCCTGCAAATGATTACCCATGTGCCAGACAGCAAGCCAGCAGCTTTTGATTAGATGCCTGGCAGTGACTTCAATGCAGTATTGCTACTACCACACATGGTCCAGGGATATCTTATGTATTTATCTCATGAAGGTGTTAGTTTTCACAACACTTGAAACCTAATTGCTTTACATACAATCCAAGTCATGGTTCTTATGAAATCCACCCCAAGAGTAAAACCAAAGTTGCTCCCTGTGTGACCATAGAAGAGGGAAGCCACGCATTCTCTATAAAACCAGCAATCAAGGAACATACACAGAGTTCAGGCAGCCTCCAAAAGTGATGTAACCTGCCTGCTTTACACAAGCACAGAAGCAAATGGAAACATGCCTGTGATGAAGGCACTGTCTTTTTCCACTTACTCTAAATACAGTACAAGTCACCTTCACACATAAGATATGCTTGAAAGCAAGGACTAGAAGTGGAAGCAAATAAAGCTATGCCAAGCCAAGCATCATCCATACATGGATCAGCCCTGAGCACCACCGAAGAACTCTATTCAAGGCCAGTCCTCTCCTCACTTGCCTTCCACATGTCCTTGGTGTCTGCTGGAAGCAAGATATATCCTCTGATCCTTGGAGTCACACCTTCTAGTCCTGCACAAGCGAGGCAATCCCCTGGGGCAAAGCTCTCCCTGTTCTTGACTCCTGGACAGCTGAGGAGATCAATGACTAACCTTGAACAACAGCTGCCTGCCAGCTCAGCTTAGCACCACCTAGCATTGTCCAAGAGATGTCATATAAACCCCTGGCCCTTCGAGGAAGAAGGCATAAACATCTAGTAATTCATTACTTTTTATTATCACCTCACCTACTGGTAATGCTCAGGGCAGCATACAGCACTGGTCCTTTCTGAAGGAAGCATTTAGCTCCCAGGAAGCCTGAAGTAAATAAATGTGGGAAGTCAGATAAGGCTTCCCATTCCTTAAAAAACCCTGTTCAGCTGGCTTTGATACAGATTAGACCCTCTTCCCCTTAAACACAGATTTTGTTATTATGCATCATTTAGTGTCATCCTATTTCCTCCTTCCTATGGGCATTAGACCACTAGCCCAATGCGTGGGGTACAAAGACCCAGTGGTCATAACCAACCACATGCTCTATGTCCAAAAAAACTGCAACAGGAACATTTCCATCCAAAGCTTTGCCTTGCAATGCTGCTTTGACTCGTCACAGCTGAGACTGCAACAGGATTAGACAACCTGGGAGAAAAGCACGGTCTCCATACCCTGTCAGAATGTTATCTTAAAGTAAACTAAGGAAGCCAAGTCTGACTAAGGCAGGTCAAGTGAGTGGAAACAGTAGTTAGTCACAACTCCACATCCCTCTGAGGACATCTCCAGACCACTGCATCTAACAGCTGGTGCTCTGTCCACGTGTGCTTTCAGGCTCTGCCCTCCTGACAGCGTAACATGTGTCTCTGGGTTACTCACATGCCACTTTCAAACATCACTACAAAACAGTAAGAGCAAAAATCCCGCTTACACATTTCTAAGCAGCCTCAGACAGAGCAGCCAGCAAAACATACTGGTCCTCCAGACTCTGCCACAGGCAGGGTATAAGCATAACAACTCCACACGGCTTCTTTGTAATAGAAGCTTCGAAACTGGACCCAGGAGAGGAATAAGGAAAAGCTGTATACTCTTCCAAGTGGAAAGTATGTTCAGTTTTGGGGGTTTTTTGAGAGTGTGAAAATATCACAGTGGCACATTATACAAAGTCTAAAATTCCATTTTTACAACTCCAGTTTTGTTGTGCATTATTACCATCTTCTGTAATATCACATCCTTCTGCCTGCCCCACCCCTGCAACCCCCCACAAACCACACATTTCAAAATAAAGCTAAAAACAAAAAAACAGAACCTATGGCTTCTAGCTGCCCATCTCAAGACAAAAAAGCAATGCTTTTTGCTTAGGAGCCAGCTGGCTTTTCTCTTCCTAGAAGGCATTCTTTAAAAAACAAACAAAAAACACCCCCAAAAAGCAACACCAGTCATAACGTTCACCTGCAGGCACACATTTTTAAGTCTCATGTGATAAAAATAGCCTCAGGAACACCACAGAATTCTAAAGAACCCTGATTACACAAGTTTAAACCTCCTTAAAGGATATGTCTACATTTATACAACATAGACATTTTATGAAGTGACCTTTTTCTGATGCCTCTATCACACATTGGCTGATTCTTGAGGATAGAAAGCTATTATTTCTCTACTGTCTTCTATCTGGGCTTCACTTCAGCCTTAGTGCCTACAAAAGAAGGAAAGGGAGACAAAGCAAGCAAGGAAGAAAAAAAAGCACAGTTTATAGCAGAAGTAGTGGCAATATTGAGAGTTCAAAGGAAGACTGAGAAAACTACTTCAACACTCATTTAACACACCAGGAGTGAGAGTCTTGGCCTTGTCCAGCACAGCAGAGATCATTTTCCTCCCACGATTGTAAAGGGGACTGTTCTTTAAAATACCATCCCTAACCAAAGCAAGTGCCCCTACATTCCTGGAAGTACCATCTTCCCCATTTTGAGGCCTCTGGCACTCACTACAAAGCTGCAATTCAGCATAGCTGTAAGCAAAAATTTTTTTTAATACCATGCATAGGTATATTCAGACCCATAGCTCTTCAAAGTAAGACCTAAACAAAGGTTCCAGTTCATGCAAGGTGACTGATCTTCAAACTTTTTGGATTTCAGTACTATGCACTGAGTAAAATTTTGGTTTAGATTTGTCTCCAAGAGACAAAAATATAGACATCTACACATGAAATTCAGGATGCCCCACCTACGCTGATATATCAAAACTGAAATCCAAAATGGTGACAGAAAACCAAAACCTTAGAATGTTTACAGCTATAGCTTTGGCTTTGACCACTGTTCATTATAAACACACACACTTACCTGATTAATAATATAAAAAATGCTATCATAAGCATCCTGTTGTGTATATATACTGCAGCTGTAGTCATCTTCATCAACTCCAGAATAGCCTTTCAGGAAGAGGTGTTTAAAAGCAACAGTGTTTTCCTCTTTGAATGAGACCACCAACTGGTTGCTCAAACCAAAAAAAATAAGCTGACAAGAGAAAAAAAACAAATTTGGATTTTTTAAACACTGGTCAAGCAGCAACCTTTTGAAAACAGCTTTGAATTATAATAAATACAAAACAGAAACATGCCTGTTGCTGTAACTCTGCTACAATAGGAGCAAAGAATCTGTTAACTAATGCCATAAGAGTACTGAAGTCAAGGCTACCACATGCAGGGTAAGAGAAACGGAAATCAAAGCCTCCCACTGATTCTAGAACTTGCAGTGCAACAGCCAACAGGCAGCTAGATCACTGCCACCTTTCACACATCCTGGACCAACAACTCTAACTGGAATTTGCCAAAACTTTTGTTGAGGATGCAAAGGGCAGACAAGCTAACCTACAAGCGCAGCCTGCCAACCCAGAAATACCCTGCTTTGCTACGGGACAAATCCCTGTACCTTCTTCCTACCTCTGGCATAGCACAAGATTAGAGCAAACCTATGTGGGACCACACAGCAACAAAAAGCACCACCTGCCTGACCCAGGTGCTGGTTAAGGAGGCTATAATACAAAGCAGCAGCAGACAGCAGAGTTACTACTCAGGATTTGTGTTGCCCTACCATATGGATGCTCCCATTGCCACCACCATCAAGGAGAACAAAAATGGAGCCTAGAAGCTGAAAAAAATCAAGCAACAGGAGTTTCTTCACAAGCATAGTAGTAGAAGGATATCCCAAGCCCCAAATAGCTAACTCTTCATGCTAGCTTTAAACTGCTTACTAATAGCAAATGTGAAACTGTCTCAGTACTGCATGGAGTTTCCAAGCCCCACAAGAAACTGGTAGAATGTGGAAGTAGTAAGAGTGAGAAACTGCAACCAGAAGAACTGTGAACTTAGAAACCCCCCAAAGCAAACAGGCATGCTCCACTAACATCCAAATTCCTTCATTCAAAACAATGGAAGTTGGAAAGCACACCTATTTTTTTCCCCCTTCACTGGTATACATAATCTTTTGTCCTAGACAGTAATTGCTTAGATCTGGGCCAGGCTAAAAGAATACATGCAGCAGGGCTATTTAGAGCAAAGCTGTCTGGTTGTACAGCAAAGTCATAGCCAGGTCAGAGAGATGGGGATGTCAGCTCTGCTGGGTGTACACAGTCTTCAGATTAAGAACTGAATCTTCATACTTCTAGTTTTAAATCAACTATTTATATCTTCAGTTGACTGAAAAAAAAAAAAAATCCAAAACAAAAAAACCCACGGAGTGCTACAAGTAAATCTGCAGCACTCTAGTTAGTACCTCTAAAAAACCAGGGATCTTCCAGCTGCCATACAGAGAAATAAAACACACTCAGCAGGGTTTCCTCAGGGGACTCCCTAGGGGATTTCAGCACAGCACTGGAATAAAACTTACTCCACGTTCTGGGACAGAAGCCTCTTCTGCTTTTCAGTCAGGCACAGATACCCACAGACACCCCAGCTGCTGCTGTGGTATCCTGACTAACAGGCTGGCATCAGGCAGAAGCAGCTAAAAGGAGGCTTAACTTATTCCTAGGTTGTCTTTCAAGGGTCTTGCCCTCACTCTGAAATACAGAGAGGTCACACATTTACTACTGGCTCACCTTCCTGCAGAGCAGCAACATATTTTCCTTCAGAAACTATTTTCCTTCTCTTGCCAACTACCTGCGATCTGAGCAAGACTCAGGACTTACAAAAAAAAATCTTAAGCAGCAATCCAGAAAAATCTTGTGGCCTTTGAAAGCCAAGCAGCAGAGCAGCCCTTCTGCTCACAAAGGATGGTGGGTGACTAGGACAGCAGACAAGTGACTCTCCAAGAATTTAAGTCAGTAGGTTAGGATAGATTGGAAGTACTGAAACCTTTTCAGAGCCATGTGAAGTTTTGTTTTGTCTCATTACTCACACAAGGTTACTGCCCTGTCTTCAAAGAGAGTTCAATAACCCACATCTGAGGTGCAGCTGCCAGTAAAGAGGGGGCAACCGGTCCTCTTAGCTTGTGCTGTGCTCACACTGCCCAGCCTCTCTGCCCCCCTCACACCTTAATGCGCTCCCTGTTCTCAGCAGGTCCAGCACTACAGGCAGCAATTGTGCCAGCACCAGTGTAAATAGCCTACTTCAGCTAGCCTTGCCTAGCCAGGCTGATCGCTGCATCTTGCTCCCACCTGCAGACAGAGCTCTGTCAGGACTCCGGCATGGCCGCAGCAGAGGCTGGACTCTCTGCCAAGCGGGGCCAGAGAGCCTGCCACGTCCTTCCAGTGGGGACACGAAGAGCGAGAGCAGTCAATAAAACACAGGGACACATAAGCTGGGGTTACACTTCATTCTAGCAGGCAAGTCAAACACAAACCTGGAATCCTTCAACTCAGCATGTTTTTAGGAATTGTGTATTTAGCCATACTTGCAAAGTGTCAGATGTCAGTCCTGCATTTCAAAGGTCCAGAAAAATAATTTCTACTTATACATGTGTCCTATTATGCTTACCTGGACCTCCAGTCACCATTTCTTAGTGGACTGTAAACTAACCAACTACATTGCGATACCAATGCAGTTTAAAAAGCACCCTCTTCTTGGACTCTACCTTTCTAAGTACCTGACTTTTTGAAATGCATCATTTGATGACAGAAGTAAGGGGCACATCCCATTCCTGTAGCCCAGTCATCCCCATCATCACCAGAGACTCTAGCATTTTCACATTGAACATGTACATTTCAAATTACTGACTAGATTTCAAGAAATACCACTTTTGAAACAGTCCAGTGAAACTATAATCTATGAATGTAACAGGAAGGAGAACACAGAGCAGTACTGGGACAGCAAGCCTGAAGACAGCGTGTGATTTAGTGGGAAGAGTAATTTGCTTTAAAGTGTTCTTAAAAACAGCAAATTACCTAGTGAAATACTGCCCCAAAATCTCCTGGAGGCTTTTGTACTTTAGTTTATGTTATTCTTCCCCCCTGACACACCTTTCATAGTATTTTTTCTTTCTGGACTGAAGCACGAAGTTCAAGTCAGTAACAAATATCCAGGTATGGCAAAGGCCCAGAACCACAGACCTGCTTCTCCTGCACATCACTGCTATGCTTTCTAAGAGTAAAAACAGAGGAAGGATTACCTGTGTAGTAACCATCAGTATCTTCAAAATCTGCAAAGCCAGTTTCCATGGTATCTGACGTCTTGCTCTGTATTTTTCACATGGGTTCATGAAGTAAAACTTCAAATCCTCTTTCAGAGCCGTCTCTTTTAGATCTAAATCTGACTGAGCCATCATATTTCTGCCATAAATAATACATTGATTAGAAACCAACAGAACGCCTTAGCAGACAACTTCCTCATATTGCAGTTTCACCTCAGATCACCACATGACATAAAAGGTCTGTAACCGTTTTCTGTTTGTCTTACAGCAAAATGCAAGAAATATTTCCCTAAGATCACATAATTAAAAATCATTCAATCACATTAGATCATTGAAACACAACATTTACACAACTATTTCTCAGGAAATAGGCATTAAATAAGAGGATCTGTAACAGCAATAGCAAGTCTATGTTTATCTCTTTCTTGAAACTAAATATTTGAAACAGAGGCCACTGTTAACACACTTCTCTGAATAACCCAAATTCTAGCACCAGAAAAAGGTATCTTAAAGACTAAACAACCAGAGCAGGCTTCACAGCATGCTTCTGTTATGAACATGCAGCTTATAAGGGCTAAACTCATAGGCATTTATTTATTTAAATATCTGGCCATGTTAAAATCAGAGGAACAAGCACAGAGGACTGTTGTTGTTAAGTGTCTTAAATCACTTTAAGTTTCTCCTCAGCTGAACAGGACATTGAAAACTTTCCCCTTCTCCTAATCTTTTTAACCCCATTTTCCAGTACTGTAGTTGTCAGAAATTTCCCACTTCACAAAGATCAGAACCAAACTTACAATTTTTTTTCTCCCTCCATATTAAGGTAGAGCAATCATATCTGAAACTGGCTACATAAGCTGATTATCAGTCCCATGTACCATCCAGAAAATTACTCCCCACGTTCCAAATTTTATAAAGGATAACTTTTTCTCTCAAGGTCAAAACTGAAAGCATCGATTCCAAGTTTTCAGATGCATTCTTACTTCTTTTGTCCTCATCTGTCTGAAGTGTACAGGTATTTAAGCCCAAACTGCAGACCACAAAGCACATCTGATTTGCTAGAACCAGCTATCTCACAAGAAGAGACATGAGAGTTAAAAAACATGGCAAAGTCAACACTGCAGTGTTTCCTCATAAGTGAAAAAACAAAAAAATCTATTTTAACATTAGAAGCTCAAAGGTTATCTTTATTACACAGCCTTAAATCAATCATTCATGAAGATGATGGAAGCTAGGCTGATGGTGGTTTTGAGACAGAAAAACCACAGGGAAGTTTTTAAGAAAAAGAAAGTGTAGAGTACATCCCTATTTAAATTTATAATAAAAACATACTGGACTAGTTTTAATAATATTTAAGACGTAAAAACATTTTAAAATGTAAACACATCTGACAGAAAAACATGATAATTATAGCTGTGAGTATTGTCTAAGGGAACAGGTACATATATACGTCAAACCTGCACTGACACCTAAAGTCATCGCTGCTCCTGTATCAGCTTCTCTTGAACGGGCAGAAGCATTTGTGTAGGTACACGATGAACAAGACCCAACCCAGAGTACAAGTCATAGGAGTAGGTGGGAAAGAAAGAGGAAAAGGAGCAGGTTTAAGCTGGATCTGGTCGAGATTTAAAGCATGAAAGTATGACATAAGAACCACTCCAACACCTCAGAAAAATCCTCTCCTAAGCTTCCAATACAAGCATATCAAAAGTGACAGATCTTCAAAATCAAACAGCAAACTTTATAACAAACACTATTTCCTTTGATATCCAAATGCATACCATGGAAGACACTGTGTTTTTTTCCAAAGCTGTCTTTAAAGCCCTTACAGCTCTTCTAAAAACTTAGTATTGACTAACAACAATACTTTCACTTTGACACAACCCTCACTTAATTCCACTGACTGGGGATTAGTTTCACTGACGCCTTTAGCTTCGTTAGCTGCAGAAATTGTGAGCAGGAAATTCAGCCAGGAAAAGCAACATACTTTTTCAGCTTAAGAGGAAGAGATGACACTCAAGCCCATATCACTGTTGAGCTTTGTCTTCCAATAGAGAACAGGCATTGTCTGATGTAGTATTTAAGAAATAATTCATTTGGCAATAGGTGAAATACAGCAATTGTTTTCTAATCCATTCATTTCTAGGATAGATTCAAAATAACGTCCAAATAAACTGCATTAAATCTGCAGAACTAGAAGCTTCAACCAAAGCATTAAAAAAGTTAAAAAGCTCTGAGTGATTAACAGTGACTTACTGCATTTAAAACCATCTAGTTCTACCGAATTATTTATTAGCCTAATAATCTAAAAATAATCCAAGAAAAGCACCTAGCTCAAGACAGAGTAATAAAGCAATTCCATTCAGACACAGGAGTGTAATTAAACACCGCTCAATAGGTTTCCATGGTATGATTTGTAAAGACACAACCACGTTTTGTGAATGAAGACTAACTCTACTATGCATGTTTAAATGTACATCTAAGTGTCACTAAGTGTCGTGTTTCACAAATCATAATTGTTACTAATTCAATTCTAAGAGCTGCATTACTATACCCACCATTGCGATGCTGTATCTGGTAGGACAATCTGTTGTTCGGTTAATGGTTTGTAGTGAGGCACTTTAAAGCTCAGTATTCAAAAAAGAGGTTTCAAGAGTAATGACTACAATTTACAGTTACCTACTTAGGAAACACGCTTTTAACACGTAGCTCTTCACCTAGCAGAAAGAACACTGAATCAAGTGGCTAAAAAGCTATAGAACACAGATTCACTTTTTTTTTTTTTAATGAGTAAGTCACTACAGGAGCAACACTAACAGTGTCAATCAGCGCTCCGCATCAGGAACGTTTACCTACTTGAGCTCTACACCGTCAAGAGGCGTTAACGAGACTGACCTGGTGTTGGGGCGCACAAAAGAGAAAGAAAAAAAAAAAAAAAAATCACCGAGTTGAGTTCTCCATATCAGGCTGGGCAACCCCCAGCTTCACCTTCATGCTCTTAATAACTAAGTTCGCAACTCGCCCAGCGGAGGCCATCGCCCGGCACTTCTCGGGAAAGGGAACTCTTAAGAAATTGAGCAGAAAAACCACCCACCCTCCTTTTACAGCGCTGCCGCCGTTACCCACCGCTGAGCCGCCGCCGCAGGAGGGGCGGCACCGGCCCCGCTGCCCCGAGCGGGGGCACACGGCGGCTCCCCGCCACCGCCGCCACACCGGCGACACGGCGCGACACGCGGGGAAGCGCTGGCGCTGCGGGACACAGCCCCCCGGGCGGTGAGGCGGGGGGCACCCACCTGGCGCGGCAAACCCCCAGGCGGGAGCCCGAGTGACGACCGCGCCGGCCGCGGCCCCGAGCGCCGCCGCGCTACGCTCCCGGGCAGCCCCGCCGCCGGCCGCCCCCGTTATCGCGGTCCCACACGGCCGCCGCGCCCCGAGCGGCGCCCCGGGGCGCTTCGCTCCACCCCACCTCCGCAGCCGCTGGCGAAGGGGCGCCGCGACCTCCTCCCCGCCGCGCCGGGCGGCGCGACCCGAGCGGGCAGCGCCCCGGCCCCGTCCCGCCCCGCTCACCCGCTGACGGCGGCCCGTCCGCCGGGCAGGTACTTGAGGGAGATCTCCATGGCGCCGCGGGGCTCGGCCGCTGCCCGGGCAGGGCTCGGGCAGGGCTCCGGCAGCCCTCGGCGGGGGGGACGGGGGGAGCCGGCGCCGCGCCCCGAGCGGCCTGGGCCGGGCCGCGCCGCGGAGCCCCGTCCCACCGGCGAGCCCCGGGCCGCGCCCCGCCGGTCCCGCGCCGCCTTTATGGGGTCCCGGAGGGAGGAGGGCGCCCCGCCGCCCACGTGCCCGCGGCCGCCCGGCCAGGAGCCGCCTCCGCCGGCGCTGCGGCCCGTGGCGAGCGAGCTCAGGCCCGGTGGTTGCCGTCGCAGGCGAGGAGACGGCCCACGGGGAAGGGCTGGGGTTCGGTTAGCTGCTACGGAGCTGGTGGCTTCGCAGCTGCCAGGTACCGAGTTCCGCAGAGGATGTGGTTTAATGTGCCGGCGCTAGAGCAGGGTGTTCAAAGCAGAACGCAGCCTTGGGAGAGGCTCGTACGGCAGAACCCGTGAGCTCCCCACCTGCCCGCGGAGCAGGGCGGGCAGTGCAGGGCTCCTGCACCGCGCTCTCAGACGATGCTGTGGTTAGTCACGCTGTTTAAGGGAGAAGAAGGAACAAGAGCCCAGACAAACAGCTATGTGCAGTTACTCAAAATTAGCTGCAAGAGCATTATGCCAGCTCATGCATGGAAGTTTTCTTAAGAAGCATCTGGTATTAGCTACTGCCTCGGGCAGGAAGATGCTCCCAACAGATGCAATCACAGGTCTGGTCTTTTACAGCAGCATCTGGTTTTACCCCCAATCTGCCAGAGATAAATTATGCCTTTACACATTTGTTTCCTTGGAAAGGTATGAGCATATCTAGATTTGTTTTCTTCCTCCTTTGCATGCACAGTTTACCTTCCCCTGAGAATATGCTTTGATTCAACATGGAAACTGGTACTTAGAAACAAGGATGGCTCCCACCTCTCTCTTCCTCTCAGTGTACCTTCATTCTGTTAAGAGATCTGAGCTCTGCTGAAAACAAGTTCTCACTACCGGAGCATATGCAAAACATTGGAATTGAAATGAGCCTTGGTAAGAAAACAGCTGTTACCCAAGTTTAACACCCTGCAACTTATTTTCATGAGGAAGTACTATCAGTATTTTTCAGGCAACTCTTTCCAGAGCCCAGTGAGAATCAGGACAAAGGAACTCTCTTACCCCTCCACACTTCCCTGGACAGCACTGAGAGCCCTGTTTTCCTTAGGATGGCATTTTTAAGCATAATGAATTTATCCGATGCTTTATCTGCTTCTTTGCTCTCCCCACCTGCATTTTACAGTTCTATCTGTGCCTACTTGATTGTATCAGCATAAAGATACCGATGTCTCCAGGATGCAGCTTTACATATGTTACTAGCATTGCTAACGTTGAGATCACTGATACTGTTGAAGACAAAGCTCATTGTCACACTTTTTGGCTTTGCAAGGCCTTAACCAGCACATCATATATTGACACGAAATAAGATTAAAAAGCCCCACCACACATGAAACAGCAGCAGCCACAGATCTCCTGGTAGATCTGCACTTCATCTTGAATGCAACCAGTAGGCTAGAAAGCACAGCATGGATGGGCTTCTTCTCAGGTGAGCGGAATACTCGGGCAGATGAAGGTCCTGAAGACCAAGTATCAAGCAGGTCACAAATCTGGACAGCAAGCACTTAGATTGCCAGCAGCACTACCAAGGCAAACGATATGTGTTTGAGTGTCTGGTTTTCTTAAAATATAGATAGATATCAGATACGTAATACAAGCAGAATTTATTCTTCCAGTCAGAACTGGACATTTTGAGCAGGTGTAAGCCAGTAACCTTTCAGGGTACTGTTCTTCTTTCCCCTGTGTAACAGCCTGCATGGCCAGAAATATGCAATTGCTGCTCTGCTAACTTTATAAATAGTTGTCCCTTCTTTTCTTCCCACCCCATCCTATCCTTTGCTTTACACATCTTTCTCCTACTTTTACATAACCCTCTCCTCTGGCTTCCACACTGTGACCCTGCCCATTACTGTTGGAAGGCAAGTTGCCTTTCATCAACTCTTTCCTCCCCAAGCCCACACAACTGCCAGCAGTGCTGAATTAAAAGCTGTGTAGTCCAGCAGAAGTAGCAGAGAGTGGTATTCCACTGAATTTCTGCATCTCAGTTGATTGACTTTTAGCTGTAGCAGGAGCACAGGTCGTTACTTAAAGACTCTAACAGGGATTTCACTGCAAAACATGCTTCACAGTCAAGTTTACCCTTCAGGCAACAGAAACCAGTCTTCAATGAAAGATTTCTCCTGTTAGGAATTGAAAGAATCTATATAGGATATCTTTTCCTGGTTTGGAGTCACCTATTGTAACTTCCCATGCCTAATGCTACGTCCCAGGCTTCTATTAACATGATTTTTCCCTGCTTCTATAAAATTTTGTAAGAATTTGATATTTTAGAGCTCTGTCAAACTTTGTTGAAATTTGTTGCCAATTTCGTAAGTTAACAGTGATGGAGCATATGCCCTGCCCCAGTTCTAAATGAAATTAGACTACTACTTGCCTTATAACTTTATTGGCAAAGTATTCCATAGCTCTTTACACCTGCAAATTATTAATCTTAGCTTTCTCTTAACTCTGTATGGAAAAGCCTTGCTAAGAAGTCAGCCTTCTGCATTTCGGTGATCTTAAAGTGCTTGCCATCCTTGTCAAAATTCCTTCACAAACTTTTTATACAAGTGATGCGCACATTATATATTGTGTGTTGTCGAAGATCGATAAGGAGTTTAATGTGTCCACACAAAACACAGCTGCTTAATATTTGCTTTTTGAGACAAGATTGCCTTGAATCTCCTTGAAAAGCTTCAAAAGTCTTCCATCTTGTGTGACTGTTGGAAGACAAGGACCTCAATACAGGAAACTTTCAGATACTGTGAATAATCTGTTCTGCCTACACCTTGCATTTGGTTTGCCTTTGCTGAATTTGAACTTCATGTAATTTTTAGTGTAAGGTTTAATACTTGCATATTTGTTTCTGTGGCAAACTCTGAAATGCTGTTAAACAGGATCAGCTGAGAACAGGTCCACACCAGGGTCCACAGGAACTATCTTGACTACAGGAAATGCAAGTTCACACACTCCACACACTGTTTCAAGTCAGAAATTGCATATTGCTATTAAAAAAAAAAAGCTCCTATATTAACCTGGCAACTATTATTTACTCTTAAGATGAATACTAACACACCCAGTCCTTACTGCAGCTGGAAGTGTTTATTGTAGAGCATTTACAATGTGTAAACATTCAGACAGAATGTGTTTAGTGTCCTCCACCTTTGTGCACATTATACATTGTCACACACAGCTACAGGAACATTGCTCACAAATGCAAGTTATCTAAAATATACTTCCCTTTGGTCTTCTATTCTGCTCCCAGAGTGAATAGACTATAGAAAATAAGGCATCCATCAAATGGTATCACAGTCAACAAAGTATATAAACTAAGTTGTCAAAACCAAACTTTTGTAAGATATAATGTTTCAGACAGCCACTGACAGTACCAGGTTATTAGGTTGGTAGGAAACACCCAGTTTCTAAAGCATGGAGAGGTATGACTCTCAGAGACATATCTTCTGTGTATTTGACTCAGTTCAGACTTCAGGTTTACAGACTTGTGTATCAGAGAAAGATTTCAAATAAAAAAATGGGTATTTTGAAAGTGCTTTTGTCTGACTTTTCCTTTAAAAACACAAGGTCAGCACACTGCGAAGCTGAAGACTGTAACTGATCCTACTCAGTGCTGGATATAGGAGAACATCTACATTTCTCTTCTCAACTCACCCCTTAAACTTCAGTTCTGGCCTGGCATGTCCCTGGCCTCTCTGAGGAGAGACTGACACGTACATCAAGTGATACTTATCTTTATAGAAATACTTAGTTTATGCTCTCAGCCATATTTGAATGGCTTGTGCATCAATTCACTGTAATGTGTCCAGAAACAAATTACATCAAATTTCATAGCTTCAGTTTATTTTTACTATGAGTGCAGATAAACAAAACATGCTGAGGGCTCTAGAGCGAGCTTTCGTTCATTCAGTGACGGGTCAGCCATAGCTAAATAATGCCTGCAATACTGAGGGCTAGGTTGGTGTTCAAAGTTGCAGTTGTCCAGCACTATTTTTACTTATAGTTGAAAGTTACTGCATTTCTAGTCTACTCGCATAATCTAGCCAAGTCTCTGAACACAGACAGCTTTTTAATGCCCTTTGCATTCTAGCACAATTTAACTGAGGAAACAAATAGAACAAAGCTAATAAAAAAACAAACCCCCAAAACCCCTGAACTAGCAATGACAGTGCCTAATCAGAAAGACTGTAAGTTTATCATAAGCTTCTGCCACAGGTTTACACTGTTTTTCAAGAAAAGCAAATTCAGGCTCTAGGTGTAAGGTTTTCCACCAGCTCCACTGTCCAGTTCTTGCAATGTGCGTTGCTTTAAAATCTCCATGATACACTTCCACAATCCATTAAATATGTTCACTACAACCTGTACAGGAGAGGGGGAAAAAGTTGTTAGGTGCATGCATCAAAATAATAGTTTCATTGTACAAGGAGCCTTAAAAATGCATCTGAACTATTTAATTACTCATTTGACATATGCTGATAAGGAACTGCTATGAATCACCATAAAATACTTTGAACATGAGAAAGAATTAAGAGAAGCCTTGTGTGTCCTGTGGGACCATATGACTGTTAAGGAGCAGAAGCCATAGAACTGATAATGTAACATCTTGCTCAAGATACTTATTTATTCCTACAGATCATTTGTTTCAAAGTAAAACCAGAAGGCTAATGGAGCAATGTCCCGTATTTACAGCCAACTGCAAAGTCATCCCCTGGCCTAGCTTCTAGAGAAAGAAACACACTATTTCCAGATAAAAAAACATTTTGTAACACTAACATGCATGGTATGAGGCATGCCTGTGGATCAAGACGTTTGGCACCAGGATAAAATCATGAAAGAATAGGTAATCCATTTAGGAAACAAGGCCCTGAAACAAGGCACTTAAATGCCTACAGTTCCCTTCGAGTCCAGGGTGCTGCTGGCTGCCCAATATTCCTGAAGAACAAGTTGCTTGAGAGTAACCAAGTTTTCCTTTTCAAATGCTCTCCTAGAGTCCTGATCCCTGCCTCACAGTCGGTGGGAAAAGTATTACATCCCCACCCTGTCCTGCCTCATGTTGGGTTTCTAGCCTGGTTAAACTGAGAGGTGTGTGCAGAAAAGGAAATATTAACGTGTCCGTGCCCTTTACCCAGCAGCAAGATGCCCTGCTCTGCTTCATCCCACACTTTCATCTCCAGTAAGGCACGCGGTCAGAACAGCAGCTTTCTGCTCTGGACTGGCTCATGGCAGGCTCTGTTGTCTCCCTGCTCCGAAATACGTCCCCATCTCCTCCCCCTCATAAATCATAAATATATCCTATCTAGCATATAACAATATAGCACACCAGAAAAGCCCTATACGAAGCAGCTGCAAATGCCTTTGATCTTTTTAATCAAGCTGCAAGTATTTTAAGGCTCCCCCACCAGGGGACCCTTCAGCAAGCAAGACTCAGAGTTGCTGCCAGCCAGGTTAAATATAAACCACGTAACCTGCAATCAGTATTCCTGAAGAAGCAAAACTTCAAATAACTGAAGCATTAAGTGCTCCATAGTGGAAGTTAGGCAATGCTTTTCCAAGTGCTGTGATAGTATCCTAAACTGCATGCTGTCTTAAAACTCAGCAAGCTGATTTTCTCCGTTTCAGGCCTGCTACCATTTAAGTTAGGACACCTTACTGCACAAGGTATCATTAAAAAGTGGGTAAGACAACACTGAATGTGTCCTACCTGTTGCAGTGAGTACAGGAAACATTAATGCTTGCACATTACACATATGGGGTTCCCAAGTTACTGTATATATTATCTAACTTTCTGTACTATTTTTCATATGTTTCTTAATTTAAAAGTTACCTTGCCTCTCCTAAGGAGTTTGTTGGCTGCAGACATTTCACCAAAATACTCTATTCTAGAGCTTAGAAATAGTTTGGGATTTTTGTGGGTTTTTTTTCTCCTCCACCACCAAAAATTTAAGTACTCTTCATAAACATTATACCAGGGACATTTTGTGGTGTGTTGCTTTTGCATATACGTTAATGCATAATTTTAATATAGGTACATACCGTTACAACAACAGAAGAGAGATGCAGAACTCTCCTCCTCTAACCTGTACATGCCAGAGTTTGGTAAGTCTTTGCACTGTGATATAAATCTCTGAAGTTCTGTCTCCGGAAAGCCATCTTGCTGGTAGTGCTAAAAATTGATATTTAGTTAAACCCTTAACAAGGCTAAAACATATGATAACCCAAATCCTCCCCAGACCACTTTTCAGATACTGCTTAAGTCTGAAATTAGAAGATCCACAGAACCAAATATGAAATTACTGCTTTTTAGTAGCTATTTAGCTTCCATTGGAGTAGGAAATCAGATAGGCTTGTAAGAAAACTGAAGTAGGGAGGGATTAAAAACCTCTAGTCATCACTTTACATGCTCAAAAGTAGCCATTGTATTTATTCCTTAAATTGGCATGCACTGCAAGCCAAAATATTGAGGGAGATAAAGAGTCTTGATAGCACCAATCTTGCATTTTTATTCCAAATGAAGAGTAAGAGTCCATGCTTACCTTGACAGTTTCATACGTATCTGTAATAAGTGCAATGAAGAGACTCAGTACCATGTAGATGAACAGACTGATGAAGGAGTAGAGGTAGATCCTACTGAATAACCAAACCAAGTAACTTTTCTGCTGCATTTTTGCAAAGGTGGCAAACATGTCATCTCCATTGATCAATGAAAAAAGGCATTCGGAAACCATGTTCAGAGACCGAAACTAGAGAGGAGGGAAGAAGACAAGGACATCCATCGCCACTGTATTTAGATCCAAAGACTGTACATAATACGAAGAAGATACACAGCTGATGACTGGCTGCATCGGATCTCTTTGTACACCCAGGATATGACAAGGTGCAAACAGTAAAACATTTGAGGAATGAGCAAAGTTTGCCACCTCCTGTACACATACACATTCAATTCACATAAGCCAATTTCACTTTTAAAAGGGATAAGGATAAATTCTCCAAAGCTTTAGTCTGACACCGGTGTTCTGCAAGATGAAAATTATTTCTGAAAATACCAGCATGTGATTGGGAGTCATGACAGCTTCCACTTCTGACTCAGAGCTTTCATAACTTAAGGAAGGTCTGACTGAGTCATGGAAGTCAGACTCCTCAAACAGAGCAGCATCATGTTGAAGATGCACTATTTTTATATTAAGGGGAAGCCTTGACATGAAAACTTAGAAGACAACAGTAGTAATCTCTCATTTGTTTGGTATCAATTCTGTTATTCAAGTTGTCTATTTTCATGTTAAGTATATTACCTTCACATGGTATGGTCCCAGTACAATCCATCCACAGAAACAATAGCCCAGGTAGATCATAGCAGCACAACAGCAGAACCTCATTACGCTGGGTAATGCTGCTCGCAGTGTGAGGATGAGAAGCTGCACAAAGCAATGCAAACAGTTAGAATTCAACCAGGCATTTCTTCCAGTCCTCTTATAGCAACAAACAGAATAAATACCAACAGCACGAAGATCCCGGGAGATTCTTACATTATACTTCTGAAAGAAACCTAGGTAGCGAATGACTCCAAGCCACACAAGCATAGTGGATGTTCCCAGGAGTATGCTACAGACATCATAACTTGTCAGACTCTAAAAAAAAAAGGAAAAAAAAAAAAAAATCAAGTATTGTAACAACTGACAGATTCTAAATTGCAACTCTCATTACTACAAAGATCTGTTAAGAAGCATTGTTTTCCTTTGCAATCTCTCCCATGAAAAATTAGTTTGGGGCAATACACATTAGAGAGTAGAAGTCCCACCTAAGAGCAAGGGCACTTTCAAGTGTAACTCATTTCATATGCCTTTACATATGGCTGTTTGTAAAATAGATTCTGACAAGCTTCATTTGCAAGGCCGTTTTCATTTGCAGCTGCACTGCAGGTGCAGAGACACCCCCTCTATACCTGGCTCACTAAGACCTGTACAGTGGCACTGCAAACATTTTTACACTGCCTCCAGACCTGTGGCAACTGCTTCTGGAATCTGCATCCACAGATTCTCCGGAGCAGCTTGGGAATCTCTCCACTGGGTCCCAGCGGACAGGGTAAACATGGCTTTAGAACTGCAGAGCAAAGAAGGTTCTTCCCGTACATAGGCAAAGCAGTTTTTAAAAAATAGCATGACTTGCCAGCAGAGCTCAGATAAATACTAAGGAGGATCTTGTTAGGCAGCTGGGAACTGTGAGGTGTACAAAGTTATCAAGGAGAAGACTAATTAGCTTCTAATTAATTCTAACCAGAACTTCATTTATATTTTATTGGCACTTCACTGTTTTTTTTCCACCTATACATACTGGCCTGTTTTCCACCAAGTTAGCATATACCTTATTCCCTGAATTGCAGCTCTACTCTGAAATTGAGACCGTGACAGATTACTTGAATAAGAGGTTTTCACTATTTTCGTTCCTCTAAGAGTTGGCTAATCTTTTATATTAGCATAATTAATTTACAGCTTGACAAAAAACAAATTTAGGCTACTGTAATGTGAACTTGTTATTCAGCCACTAACTTTCACACAGTAACATGGAGTAAGATCTTGTTATTGTGGTCCACAAGGCTTGCAAAATGAAGTGAAATGTACCTGTAAGGAACAGTTTTAGTGGAAGACTCTCTTAGAAAAGAAACATATATAAGCAGATGTACTTTTTTTTATATATATATATAGGATACATGAATCCCAAATGCAAGATCTTACTCCAACCTCGTTCTCGTCTTCGCTCTTCCCAAAGCAGGATGGAATTATCTCTTATCTTAGCCAGCTTCCTCATAGCTTCTTTCTACTCCTAAGAACTAAGTTAATAGTTCCTAAGGTAAGATAGGGCAATTTGTACAGGGCATTTATGATAGTGGAGCTGTCATCAGATGGATTTCAGACCCATCCTTTCATCACTACCGTCCAAAGTCTGTTGTGTTGCAATGTCACACTTCAAAGTCTGCTACAGATCTGGTGAACCACATTACGTGAATATTAGAGTGTTTCAAGATAGCATATTGTAGTAATTTTTCCTCCCTAATTCTAGCTGCACATAATACGTTTTAAAAAGATTTTTTTTCTATAGCAAATTTATTTTAGAAATTGAAGGCCGAGAACCTGGTTGTGGCTGACTGTTATGTACATGCTGGAAACCAGAAGCTGGGAAAGCAGCAAAATTATGTTTAAGGAGAGAGTCTTTGCTAGTTAAACACTTGTTAAACAGGGAACAGAAAGTTAAATGCTAAGTTTTTAAAAATCAATCAAATAAACAAATATAAGTGGTCCTAAATGGAGAAGAGAGGAAGCCACAGTCTTAAACTTTCAGAGATGAAGCTCATTTTATTCCTTGGAGTCACAAAGGAGCAAAGATAATTAGAACTATAATATCTAGTGATATTTGTAGTTTTTAAATCTCACAACTGGAAACCACATCTCAGTTATAATTCCAGAGGAGAAGACAGAGTTTTAAAATTTCATGCCACCCAGAACCAAGTATAGCCAGCCTGAAGTCCTACGAGAGATTTAACCTAGCTGGGACAGAAACAATCAGTTTTGCTTCCACCTGACAGTGTAAAAAGCTTACTTTGGCTTGTATCTCCATCTTTAGAGTTGATCCAACAATAGTTAAGACATCGCTAACCATAATAAGGATGTACCATCCGTTGACAAATTCCATTTGATCGCTGAAAGATACTTCTTTCTTGTAATAATATAGGAAGAAGCTTACAAATTCCTAGGGGAGAGGAGGAAAGAAAAAAGTTAATCAGAGTTACACAAGACATGAAGAATTTCCAAGGAAAGAGTTATACCCACCCTTTGGAGCCGAATTCCTTTAACGACTGATCGTGTGCAAAGGATCAATGAGGCCAGACAAGTCAATATAACAAAAGCATCAAAGATCATCATGTAGTGAGTGTTCTTCTGTACTAGAAGAACAAAAATATACATGTTTATAACCAGATGCATTTCATCTTGTTGACCATCTTGATTATTGAAGTAAGAATCAAGTTTTGATGCTAACTGTGTTTATACAACTGAATTAAGAAAAATCTTAGCATTTTTCCCACATAAGTTTATCTGACATACTTTCATGAGAGACAGAAGTACATCTGCACTACAGATACCACTTCAGTTAATTTAGGAAGGTTGATACCACATCAAAAATATACCAGAGCATAAGTGCTTCTTACAACTCTGCAGAATGAGAGGTGGGATTTGTCCATTTTACAAGCACTGGCATGGCCGTATCTTCTCTTCCAGACCAGTGTTTGACTATCAGATGGGTTTTCTGTCCCATCAGCTAGACAAGATAAACATTGAGCTAAACATGAGTTCTCCATCTCTCATGTTACTAAAATTCACATTCTTGATTAACTAAGGCCAAATTTTGCACAAAATCTACCACTAGACCTCTTTTTGGTTTTTATATTTATCACACAGCTGAAACTAGATGAGACAGTATAAGGATTAGATTTTTAATGCTAAAAGAGTGATTGTTTGAGAAAAAAATTGAAACAAATTAATGCTAAATTTGCAAGAAGGTGCAGCAATTCTCCAAATGAGATACTGACCTTCTAGTTGACTTCACAAACTGCACTAGTCAGAAAAAGCCCACCTACTTCTTGCTTATACCAAAGTCACTAACACATGTACTGTTGCCATTTAAGTTGGTTTTGCAGAGTAGTCCAGAACAGCAACAACTTGTTATTGTCCAATTGCAATCATTATCTTTGTATTTTTCATTGGCTTTCAGAAAATAACACAGGGTACTCCAGGAGATGATTTTGAAAACTGTAGTGGCAATCTACATATATATCAAATGTGGATTATTACAGAAGCCTGGTATGAAAACCTTCCTGTACTGCTGCACTAGCACTCTCTTAGAGGTAGTGTGCCTGCCATCTGGTGTGCATTTATAACGTGGCAGCTAACAAAGCTAGTTGATAAAGAGTGTTTAGTGAAATGTGTTTGCATAGTGGTGTGTTTTGTACTCTGATGCATTTTATTAAATTCCCCCAAATTAATTCCAATCTGGTTCTTTAAAAAAAACCTTCTCTCTTTTCACAACCAGCTCTTCATTTCCTAACGTAGGCATAGCAAAGGGGGAGAGTAGAAAAGTAGAAAAATAGACCTGATTCATCCTATTACTTACTTCAGTAAAAAATTAAAAAATAAGTGGAATTCTGACTTTCAAAGAGATTATTTTCTCTAATCAAAAAAGATCTCAGACAACGTTTTGACCAAACCCAATAGCTGCCAACAAAGGGTGCTCTTTGAGTAATTATTTAAGATAGATTATTTAACCATACTGTGCATCTCAGTTACACCCAAATACACGCCAAACATTTAAGCGGCAGTAAGAAGTGCTTCTAGCCATTCCACTCTAGCAAGCCTTAGCAACAGCACTTCCTTATCTTTCCTGGTGCTAAGTCCTGAAATAAGAGTGAATCAGTTTCAACTTTCCACCACTATCATGTATCCTTCTGTTGCCTGGTGCTGGAAGAACAGTTCACAGCCCCACCTTGAGCAATGAGCAGCTTAAGTTCAGTAGCCAAAGCTAGAAGGTTGCAGAGTGAGATGTGGAAAAATTTTGGTTTGACAGTATCAGTGGTGCAACATTTGAGAACTGCTAAGGAAAGTAATGGTGTGCCTGGGTTCCCGGGATTTCAGATCAGAGGTTGAAGAACAACAATTCCTTAGAAAATCGAGATTTAGAAAAAGGATAACAAACATTGTGCTAGTGTGGCAAAAGATTAGCATGAACATTTGAATGCATTTATGTCACTTACTTGATCCAGAAACGTGCCAGTCTTTACATTCTCTGATCGCTATGTCATTGTCTAGCCTTATTTTAATTCTTCCACTATGTGCTTTATTATCAAACACTATCTGTATTAACAAAAAAAACAAAAGTGCATGTCTTTTTACCTATTACATATGTAACACACTGTATTGCTAAGCTTGCATAATAATTCAGAATAATTCTCCTAGGGGGGAAGTTTAAGCTTGTTTAAGCTTAAGGTAATTCCAGTTTATTCAAATAAATGTTGTCAAAGTGAAAGACAGATCTGGTGAACCATGTATTTGCCACAAATTGCTTGATCAACTAGATACTAGGTGAAATTCTTTTAAACTACAGCCTCATTCCTCTATGATCTGAAAACAACCTTTCCGAGAAGCATCTCTCTAAAGAGAAGAGGTTTATGCTTTGTTATACTTCAGATGGATTAGGGCACAAGAGGCTGTAAACCAAGCAAGTGCTTCAGGACCACATCACAAGCACTCAAAGCTTAACCTCCCACAGTCACAAGTGGTGGTTACTTACAGGGTACACTAAACCATGACAGAGTAATCCAGACACCGCTGGGGACCAGTCAGTGGTACCCAACACTCTTCAGAAAACATCTGCACTGACTGTGCATGGCAAACCATCAAGAACGATTCCTCGTTTTGAACAGAAAGACATGCAGCAGGCTTCCACGTACCGTCAGAGTGAAATCATAACAGTCAGGGAGCTCGTGGTGACGAACGGTCTGGAGGTTGATTGCCTTCAGATTGAACATGAGCTGCACCGTCACCAGTCTGGAATACAGCTTTGTATTAGTTTTTCACAGGGAAAATGCACAAATACCCCAATACAGGAGGTGCTGATTCCTCCTCACCTGTGGAAATCCAGAGTGAAATTCAAATTGTGCTTTCCCACAGTTGTGTTGTCTAACGGCGTCATTGGCTCAATGTACAAGCAGTCTGCAATGGATAAGTACTCACAACAATATCTCGTGGGTTATCACACTCTTTAACTGTAATCTGCCTTTCCCACTCCTGAGCCTGGAAAGAGCTGTTGACTACACCCAGCAAGATAGCACACTTAGGTTAGCTGACAAATACATTGGCTTCCCTGAACCAGCCAAGTTATTCACCTTGAATTCATAAGGAAGGCTCCTGAAATTAGCCCGAAATACTTGTATTAGATGGTAATCAGTGCTAACGGCTCATCGCTTGTTTGTGGCAGTAGACATAAAGGACTGTTACCTTGGAGGTGGTTACACAGTAGTTTTCTTGCCGGTTTTGGCTGGTAGTAAGTTCAATATAGACCATTTGATAGGACTATACAATACTGGATGTTTATAAGAATTCATCATAAACGTAGGGTCTCTCTTCCCAAAGAACTGATACAATAGATTAGGTTCATTACCAGTCACAATCTCGGGGTCTATATCAAAGGTGTCATTTCCAGGACAGATGGTTCCTCGCTTGTAGAACTGCTGACACACAGCCAGAGCTGTCTCTTCTGCTCCCCTCCTCTCATAAGCATGGTTTCCAACAGAAATGTTGGGCAGCTGTAAGTACTAAAGTTCAGAACAAACAGACAAACCAACTTAGATGGCACCAAAACTGTTAGTCTTGGAAAAAAAAACAAAACAGAAGTACTTGGATCTGTGCCATAACCCATCTTTTGTATTTAAAAGGTCACCTAAAGAACTCGGAAACCTACACCACACTACAGCTGAGTCCTCAAATACTTTAAGGTATTTGACAAAAACAGTTAAGTGCAGGATTTGAATCTAAATACCTTTTTGCTTATTATTTTTTTCTCTTTACAGTTCTTACTAGAAAGCCTAATTTGTCATTTGTAAAGCACTCTGGCTCAAATCCAAGGCCTGCATTTAGTGCAGAATTAGTATAATGATTAGCTTTAATGATCTCACCCCAAGTACAGCGCTCTGGTACTGACAGAAAACCTGAACGAGTCAACATTCTAGTGTTAAGCAACTGGCACAGAAGTTCAATTTCAGACACTGTCAGCGAAGGTGGAAGAAGAAAAGGTACCCAGGTAAAGACCATATGTATTGTATACATTGCAGCGATAGTCCTTACCTGGTTTATTGCAAAGAATATCTGGTCATAGACATCTGTTTGTGTGTATACGGCATAGGTGTCATCCATTCTGTCCATGTATCCTTTCAAGAAGAGATGTTTGAATGCAACAGTGTTCTCTTCTTTGAAGGCAACCACCATCTGATTGCTCAATCCAAAAACCACCAGCTGAAAAAGACAAAGACAAAGTTGGCTTCTGGATTAACATATGAATCCTGTCCTACAAACAGCCACTCTTTCCTCACACTGGTAGACACAGCACTTATATGCAAGCTACTCCATTACACAGCTGGTGAAAAGAAAGTTTGACTTTAGGAAAAAAAGCGTTTCAAGAATGTTCCTTTAACATGTTTACCAGCATCTTGGCCAAGGATTCGCATTTTTACAAAGAAAAGGATACCATCTCAAATTCAAGCTACCCATATACTGTTACACGTGCTTTGTTAGTTTAGCCTGACATTAATATGACTTGCCTTGGGGAATATCAGTGTACCTCAGCCAAAAAGGCAGGACAGGACTTAACCAGACCCCACTTTGGAGTCCTTACTCCAGTACAGAAAAGGCAAATTGAGGACAACTCAGAAAAACAAACATCCCTCCCTCAGGTTTGGGTGAAAGGTACTTTGAGAATAACTGATCAAAACTGTGCTTGTAACAGGGTAACCTCTGAAGCTGTTGAAAAATATATTGCAATTGGTTCATGAAAAGTTAGCATAAAACCCTGCTAGCTACTATCCAGGCTGGAAAGGATTTCTAGAAGAATGTGATGTATTGTTTGTGGGAGCTCGCAATTCTCTTTAGTGACTATTGTTTCAAATCTAGTGTCAGGAGTATGTGAAGAAACTCATCAGAGATAAGCCTGAATCAGTAGCCTACTGATTAGTTTTATGGCCACAATGTAAACTGGATATGTAGGTTTTGATAAGAATAAGTCAGTTACTGAGATACTAAAATGCTCAGTGTGCTAGGCACACAGGAATACACCAGCAAATCAACAGTGCTAAGACTGAATTACCTACCGGCAGATTTTCTCTGAAAAGGCTAAATCATCATCAATTTCTTTCTTATTTAGGTTCTTCCACCATCAAACTTTAATTGCAAAATGGGACAGATGACAATCACAGGATGATGATACATTTCAAACTGAAGCGGTAAGTAAGGGATACAAACATACTGCCAGATGTATACCAAAGTAATTGTTATTCCTGCAGTTTGTCCCATCATTCACGCAACCGTGGAAAACGGTCTTCTGCATACTTGTATTGTCGTAGCACTGACACCACCGTAAATGTAAATCACACGTGGGCAACTCTGAAGGATCATCATCTGAGGCGTCAGAAAGATTTCATGAAAGACCTTCTTCCTCCTTAACCACAGAATTCTGAGACAAACAGTTGCATTTTAGGCAGCGGATAAATGTCTTATATGAATTCTATGGTGCAAGGCTGGGCGAGAGGAAGAGTGGGGCAAAATTTCTGTTTTTTCCAGTACAAGAGTTTGTATACCATATGCAAGGTATAAGCAAACATCATGAAAAAGCTACCAATTTCAGTTCTTATCACTGTCATATTGAAACCCAAGCAACTGTTCCTTCCCTTGAACACAAACACACTCAGAGTGAAGAAGGTACTGGGGGAAACCAACATGTAAGGATGCCATCCTTTGGGGAAATAAAAAAAAAAGGAAAGAAAAAAGACAAGTAGAGCCCTTAAACATGGTTCCTTTCATCTCCTCTTTTAGGAAAGCTATCTTTTGGTTAATAGTTTTAGAAGAAAATTATGCCATCTGAGATCTAAGCTACATATAGGCAACTAAGATAGTTTTGCAGTCTATCCTCTCCCTCTCTCTGCACCACACCAAGAATAGCATTTGTCACCTGCACTCCTTACCTGAAATCCCATGGGCTAAGAAGAGTCCTTTCTTCCCTAGTTACTCACCTGAATAGTAACCATTGCTATTTTGAGTAGCTGAATCCCAAGTTTCCAAGGTTTCCTGCCCCGGGCCCAGAATTTCTCACATGGGTTCATGAAGAAGAATTTTAATTTCCTTCTAAGCTGGTCTTCCAAAAGCCCATCCTGTGATACTGACAGGTGCCGTTTGTAGATGCAAAGATTTTCATCATCATGAGCAGTGCAGCTGCTCACAGCCACATCAGGATTTTCCATTTCTGAAATGAAAAGAAGTGCATGTCAGTTGGAAAACATGCAAGCATTAATACAGTAGCATCAGATCAGTCTGCACTGACAACCTGGACTCCAAAGACGTTTATCTTCTGTGAAAGGCACTTGACATTACACTGAATTTAAGACCTTGCTCATAATATTGCACATGTTCTGCAGAACCCAAAGAAAACTCTGGGCAAGCTCTTAAATTTGCAGATAGGCTCTCAGGACATTTATTTAATAGTGGAATTTCTGTCCCTTTGGAATTATGGAGTCACTTGCTGTAAACTTCTTCCTCTCTCACTTGCCAGCAACATCATATATACAAGACATCCTGACTCATTTCCTTCTCTGTCCAGAAGAGTACCAAAAGCCTCTCATGAGCATTTACCCTTCTGGAAAACTTACCTACCTCTGTAGCTAGTATTTCCCCTGCTGTCAACCTGCTGTCCAGTCCTTGAAAAAAATGGCATTTTCAAGACAGACAGCATTTTTCTTAGACATCAGTATTATCATTTGCTCTTGGAAATGGTGACCCAGCATACCAAATTGCAATTCAGATAAATTACCTGAGCGCATTAACTTGTCATTTAGCAAGATTATGTCTATTTCCACAGCCATAAAAGACTGAATGCTAACCAATGGTGATCATGAACCAGACAAAAAGACCAAAAGGTAATTGTATTCAAGCATCATGATTAGCCAAAGAGGCTCACATTTCAAACGAGTATGAGGAGAAAGATTAGAAGAGAACCTTATAAACACAGTTTGAGACATTACTCTCTATAGTATTCAAAATGTTTAGATGTTAATCTGTTACTAACTTCATTGACTCCCAAATATTTTATAGATGTTTTATAAAGTACTTCAGAGGTATCCAGGAATATTTATTTCAGATAAAAGATTGTTGACATTAAGAACTGAGTAGATAGCCTAGGTTGTGAATAAATTTAAAGATGTGCCATATTAGACAAATTATTTTTAATTTACATAAGAGAAGTTTCTTATATAACTCAAACAAAAAAATCATCACCAAGATTAATTTTTAAAAATGCATAGATCACATCCACTCTCATCAAGCGGCCATTGCACACATCAGAACACAAGTCTGTTTTCAGATATGATTCAAGACCTTCAATTTCCCCATCTGTCAGAGAGGGCAAGAAAACTTTTGAGTCAGCAGTTTAACACTGAGAATAGACCCATAAATCGGCTTAAAAAAAAAATCAGCTCCTGTTTTATCAGGTCTCCATTGTCCTGCGGGATACAGTATGCCACAGTTTCCACTCATCTTTCTTACAACTGATCAATCATTTCTAAGTTAAGCTCTACTCTGATGCTGCCATATTCCTGTCAATGTACGTGCTTGATTTAAAAAAAATAATAATATATATAGCTCCTGACCTCACAGTATCGGCTCGAGAAGATGCTCCGGATAAACCCACAGGAACTGTTTTCTCACTACCCCGCGCAGCGGCAGCGTGGGCCCCGCGCCCGGCTCCGCCGCTGCGGTGCAGACGGGCAGCCCCCTCCCCTCCCCTCCCCTCCCCTCCCCTCCCCTCCCCGCTCCAGCCTCTCCTCCGAGCCGTGACAAGCGGTTACACACACTCCGGCAGCCCTCAGGCCTTGCACAGCCTTTCAGGTCGCGCAGGGGCCGCCGCCGGTCTCTCCTCCCCCCAGCAGGGCACCGGCGATTCCCCGGGAGCCGCCGCCGGCTCCGCCCGCATTCCCGGTCCCGGCGGAGCGCGGCAGCCCCCGGCCCCTCCCGGGCTCGGCGGGGCCCGCCTGGGCGCTGATGTACCGCGGCATCCCAAAGCCAAAAGCTGGAGGCCGGGTGCGCGCACCCCCCCACACACGCCCGCTCCCCCGGCACCGCTTCGCGCTTTTCAAGACAAGCCCCCGGCGTACCTGTCGGCGGGGTCGTGTCCCTGCCGCGAAGCTCCCGCTGCTCCCCGGGCTCCTGCCCACGCCGGCTGCGGGGACTGGGGCTGCTGGCGCCGCGGGGGCGGCCGTGGGAGCGCGGCGACCGGAGCCCGCTCCCGCCCCCGTCCGCTCCCGCTCCCGCGCCCTCCCGGCCGGCGCCGCTCCGCGGGGGGCAGGGCCGGCCCCCCCGCCGGCCTCCGCCGGCCCGCCCCAGCCCCGGGGCTGTCCTGGGGACAGAGGCACACGCGGCGTCTGTCACCTTCTACTTCGCATCTCCCGCCTGCCGCGCGGGGCTGGCGGCTCTCTAGGCTATATGGGCTTTCTGTAGGATGGTCATGCCGTCTGCAGGTGTATTGGCTTAGGCCTCTGCATCAGGAGGAAAAAAAAGTAACGCTTATGTTATAATTAGCTGTGTCCCATCTGTAATAAAAACCCCTCCTGGTCACACAATTGTAGTCATGAAGGGCAGCCTGCGGTGCAGTGAACTGAGAAGGACTGACGTGCTTAAGTCATTCCACTTACATGCAATTAAGCTATTAAAGTTATTAGCTGGACTTCAGAGAAACGCTCTCCTGGCCCGGGTCTTGGCCAGTTTCACTGCACTGGGGAAATGATCGTTTTGGTGGTGCTGCCTGACAGGCGGTAGTGCCAGGGTAAAGCCGGCAAATGTGCCCAGTCACCAGCTGCCTAATTCGTGCTGCAAGTACCATGTGAGCACTGGTATGAAAAGGGAACGTAAAATAATGACAAGGCAAACCCAAGGAGAGTAGAAGGCACTTTAGGAGAGGGAACCTCCTGGCTGTAGGGAGTGGAATGGAAGGCAGCAAGAGCCCCTCCTGCCTGCCATGAGGAGAGTGGATGGGCCTTGTAGAGTCACCAAGGCCCAGCACTGGCCATCCCAAACACAGACAGAAAGATACGCCAGGGCTCCTGTGTTTTACATTGCAGCAAAGCAAACTAAATTATTTTTATGCATCAAAAACATAACAGATGTGGCATACAGATCTTCACATTACCAAATCGCAGCAAATCACCAAAACCTCCTTCCCAGCTGGAGATGTGCCCAGCACTGCTGGGCAGCTGATGGCAAGGAGGTGATGGGGCGAGGGGCTGGGGGAGGTTGGCTGCCGGGGGGGGCTTGCCTTGGCTTGCTTTGCCTTGGCTTGCCTTGCCTTGGCTTGGCTTGCCTTGCCTTGGCTTGCCTTGGCTTGCCTTCCCTTGCTTTGCCTTAGCTTGCCTTGCCTTGGCTGCCGCCTACAGACCCCATCGTGCTCTGCTCCCGCAGGCCGCGGGCGGCGGCGAGCCCCCCGCGCACAGCATGCCGGGACATGTAGTTTTTATCTGAAAGGCGCGTTCCCGCGAGGACCCCCCCCAATAGCGGCTTCCCCTCGCGGGGGCGGGTTTGAGAAGCAGAGAGCCCATTGCCTGTCGGAAGCGTCAATCCTGGCCCGCCCCGTTGCCCTGACAACGGCGCGGCGCCAGGGACGCGGCGGGCTCGGGGTGCCGCGCAGGTAGGCCCGGCGACGCGAGGGAGCAGCCCCACTGCGCCAGGGGAGCCGGGTGACAATGGCAGGGGTGGGAGCACGGGCAGCCGCCACCGGGAATAACGGTTGAGCCGGGCCCAGGCTGCGGCGCGGAGCCCGCGGCCCGCTCCCTGCGACCGAGACCGCCTCAGCCGCCTCTTCCACCGCGTCACCTGCCAGCGGGCTCAGCGCCCGCCCCGGCCCCCAGGAGGGGCGCCCGGCGGGCCGCGGCGGGCGGCTGTGCCCCAGGCTGGAGGGTGCTGGCGAGCGGACCCGGGCGGCTGCAAATCTGCCCCGCAACGGGAGCGAAGCTGCCTCAGCCTCGCCGGCGGGACCCCGGTGCTGGCAGGACCCCGGTGCTTCTGCACAGGACCTGCAAATTCCTCCCGCCGTCCCAGTCTCTGCACGGGATTTTGTTCCAACAGCCTAGCTCTCACATTACAAAGATGAGATGATTATTTTTCTTACCTTTGCTAAAAAAAATAAATAGATGAAGTCTTATCTAGTGTAAATCTTTACAATATAACATTTCTCGTTCAAAAGTCCTAACAAGGCAACATATGCTACTGTTTGCTTCCTGACAGGATCGAGTTATGACCACTTAAATATCATACTTACTGACTACTGAAGTACGGGCCAAATTGTTAATACATTTTAATAACACAGACCAGCTGTACTGGCTCACACCAGAAGTTCTGCCTGGGCCAGTAAGGGCCTGGGCAAGATTATAATAAAGCCATACTTCCACTCTTTGCATCCTTTTTTCTTGGATTTATGGCTTCATTTCTATAGCCAGAGGTAGTATAATTATTTTCAGTAGCCCTCAATTTTTCATCTGTCAATTTGCCCTGTTACTTTTTGAGATTGTGCGCTTTTGGCAGCTATCCTGTCCACAGGCACTATGCTCCATAATTCAACTACCTCTTGTGCAATGAAATACTTCTGTACTCCGTTTGTTTTCAGTCTGTCCCTTGGTAAGCTCATGTGATGCCAGCTAGATCTTGTATTACGAAAGACCATGAATAATCATTCCCTGGTCACTTTCTCCAGGCCTCTCATGACTTTACTGACTTCTGTCACATCCTCTTCAGTCCTGTCTTTCCCAGGCTAAAAAGAGTCCTTGTTTATTCCCGGTACAAAACATGTTCCGTATCTTCGATCATCCATGTTACCCTCTTCTTTTTACCTTTTTTCAATTTATTCTGTTCCTCTTTGAATGGAAGAGAGAAACAGAACACAATATTATCCAATGTTTTAATGAAATTTGCCATTTTGTTCTCCATGCCTTTCTTACCTAATTTTACATGTATTGTACTTACCATCCCAGAGCCTGTAACTACCTCTCTATTGGTTTCTATCAGTAGGCCTAGTTTCATGAGAAGTTGTACATGTGAAATCAGGTACATCCAAACAGAACTATTCATATCCTGAAATGATTTGGCAGTTGCCAAAAATGCAGCTTTACTCCCTGCAGCTTATACAAAGAAGGTACATCCAAATATGCACAAGCATTATTAATTATACAAACTTTAAGTGTTTGTGTTATTCGTTCTTTGTATAGAGCAAAGTAGAATAAATTTAATTAAAGTGAACTTTGTATATGAATTTCTGGAGAGATTGGGTCATTCTGAAGATGCTATTTTTAGCAAGTTCCTAAATGTTTACAGACAAATGTGATTTTTACCTTGATAGTAACACAACAAAAAAGCAAGTAGCACATTTTTGATAATTTCCTTGTGATTTTGTTAAATGGAAGTGCACTCAATTCTTCTGTCATTCTAAATTGTAGTAAATTAGAGTCCTAAATTAGTAATGCACACAGGCTTGACCTTAAATCATTCAATTAAGCAACAAATGAATCATTGTGTCCTCGATTCACAGTAGTACTGATAGCTAATTAACTTTTCCCTTTTGCAGTACCTAGCAACTTCACGGATTTGTTTTATAACTGTAAATGTTTCCGTACATTAAATGATTAGGAGAACACTCTGATCTTATTTTTTCTCTTGCGCCTAATGTTCAAAATATTACAGCCATCTATAAATAAACTAGGCTACAAAATGTCAAATAAAGTTGTCAAATATTTACTTGGGCTTTACCAATGAAATAATGTAACACTCTGTTCCACTTTAAAATTGCTGCAAAATTAAACTGAACATATTTAATGAAATTTTAATATTACCTACTTTTAAAAATTAAAATATATGGCAATGTTTATGACAATTGAATTTGAAGAGCTATTCTTTTTTGTAGGTTTTGCACTTTTAAATTTTTCAAATTATGTTAATTTAAGTGTTCTTTCCAACCTCTCTTCTCAATCATAGAATCATGAATTTATATAAGCATTAATGCAAATGCATGTTTCTGGACAAATATGTGTATTAGGAGTCCTTTCTAAATAAGCAATGTAGAAATATCCCTAAGAGGCTAAGAACTAACCACAGATTAAAGAAATTATCTTTTTTGTCGGATTGTCAGACAGTCCTCTAATACAGACACCAATTTTTCCACGGTTTTCTTGAGAGGATTTGGTACTTTGTGTAAAAAATTAGGGAGTGAAAAAAAACCCTGAAGTAAGAGGTAACTTCTGAAAATACTAGCTGTTATCTTACACATTAAGAACCATTAGGATTTTTGTTCCTTTCTTTCTTTTTTGGAAGAGGTGGGCTGCAAAAGATTGCTCTGCAGTACCTGTTTTAAAGTTCTCAGTGTTGATTTCCTGCAGGGAGTACCTGGGGGTTAGTAGCATAATCCTGTGTGAAAAAAACAACTTTGCATACATACTTTGTAAATAGCTTTGGGCTTGATTATGCTTCCACAGAAGTTTTTAGCTTTTGCTTTCTTTGGGGGCCTTATGTGTTTCCTAACCACTGACAGTCATATTCCCACAGGATGACGAATGGGCAGATGCAATATGGTATTAGGGATATTGTAAAAGGAGATAATTACTTTGTACTTTTCTATCTGCTTTCCAGCTGGTGAGGTTCTATGCATCACAGAACCGTGAACAGTCCTGTTGCTTGCTGCATTCATTTGCAACCCTTAAACAGGGATACTTCTTGTATTAACATGTACATACACCCAGTCACCAACACTGCCTTCACCAGCACTACCCTTATCTGTGTAGTGCTGTGTGTACCTCTACACCTGATTCTTTCACTAAAGAAGGAGGAACTGCATTATTGTGAGACAATTTTCAAAAGTTTTAACTGTTTTTATAGGTATAACATACTTGAAGTCAGTCAGAAGGAAAAGGGATGTTTTTACTTGCAAGTTTTTGTACTAAACATAGGCATGTGACTTATCTCAGTCCTCTCAGTGTTTCCTCTATTCATGTGACTTAGGGTTTAGGTTACTCAGTAGAACTCAAAATTTCCAAATTGCCTTCATTTCAGTGTATAATTAGGAAATGGTGAAGTAAGACAACATGACCGTAATGTATATGAGATGGTTCGTATTGTCTCTTAACTAATGTCTAAAACAGCTGGCCTCTACTCTGGAGGGCTGTCTCTTTTATCAAGAGGCATCAAGATTGGTTTCAAATTACAGTTGTCACAGAATCCATTTATAAAATGGGTCACAATTTTTTAATGTAAAATATACAAGGAGATGGATAAGAAATAGCTGTGTGCCTTTTTTTTTTTTTTTTTAAATAAGGGAAAATTAGTCTCTTTTAACCATCTGAATTGACATGCACTCTAAGTTACATAGCCCTAAGTGTTTCAGAACTATAAATTAAACATATTTTTCAGTGTAGAGGCTCCTTTAAAAGATTATAACTGGGAAAATATATCAAAAGTTAGACATAAACATATTGTCAATGTTTGTAGTCCTGTATTTGACAAAAAGACTCTGAGAATGAGGACAGAAAAACCTCCTAACTTTCTCCTTACATTCATTATACATGACTTGTGGGCTTTTTATAATCTTCCAAAACCATCATCCCTTGCAAGGCAAAATTTCAGAATTCTCAAACATTAATCTGTTTTGCATTGGTATTATCATTGCTTTTTGGAAAATGTAGAAGATCAAATTACTACAGTTCTTCAGATGGGTTAATGAAGGGGGCTGTATTTGCCACGGTGATCAAACAACAGAGAAACGCGCTAACATCCCATGGATGCAGCTTGTCACCTGTGGTCTGCAATATCTGGTATGATAAAGAGAGCCTGAGGATTTATTGAGTATATTTTTCTATTTTGATTGGAGTGAAAAAGTAAAATATATAAATGTAACACGAGTGTCAGACTCTGCTTCCATTAAAGTAATCAGCAAAATTTACCTTGAATTCACGGGAAGTTAACATAGATCCCAAACCCAGGCTGTACCACCAGGCTATAATCCAGAACCTCTATCTTGCCATCAGTGGCCATCTCCAAACGAATATTTAGATTGGAAGCTAAAATTATATTTCTTGCTTCTGGAGTATTTGAGAACTCTGTTACGAAACAAAAAAACACTGTTTCTCAGTCTCGTAATGAAAGACCATCCCAAAGCCAGGATGACCACTGAAATTGCAAATGCACAGGCACGCTGTGTTTGTTTTAACACTCACACTATTTTAGGCCTTTCATTGGGCAAGTCTCAAGATATAACATTTATTTTATAAACTCACATTTTCACCTTCAGCATCTTGACAGTAAATGCACTGTTCACATGTGCAGGCAGACAGGCTGTAGCTCCTGTAAGAGTTCATCAGAAATAGTTATGTCATGACACGGTTCTTGAAGGTGCCATCTCTTTCTGTCCTGTAAGTGCATCTGCTTTCCTCTTGTTAGTGTTAAAATTGTAACAACATCCAAATACTGTAGGTGCTTTGCAGACATTTAAGAAATGGTTTCTCTCCCAGTCAGTTTACAGTCTTAAAAAAAGGTGGGAACATGGAAGAGGGAGGATACAAACAAACTAAGGGTCCCATTGTCCTTATCCCAGTTGAATGCATCTAGCTGTTTAATAATATCAAACAATTTTCAGTACTTCTGTCAGAATTTGGACCATCCCGATTTTGTCCTATCGGCTGCTATGTGTGAACCTTCCACAGGATGGTGCTGGCAGTGTATTTTGTGGCGGTGTGTTGTCTGGTCTGTAGAGTGGGCTGACTATTGCATTTCCTTCTTTGCCATGGAACTGAGCCTTTTCTACACAGCTGTTCTCATACTTATTCTAGGTATTGGGAAGAAGGAGAGTAAATGAAACAAGAATAGCCTTCTATACAGTATTGTCTCCAGCTGTGTGGTTGCTACATGTAATTATGCATACAACTTCTTTCCAAGTTTGTCCTCCACAGAGCTACACTGAAGAATGAACTGGAAATAGAAAAGCACAGAAATGCTTTGTGCAGCCGACTAATGATTTACACTTAAGGACATTGGAACAAATGTTTACAACTGGAGAATTTTCACCTGCACTCTTCCCACTATAGCTCAGGTCCTTAGCTTTCTGTAAGGGAAACCCCTATCCTAATTTAACCTTTCTCTGTTTTGGATAATCAAAAGTTTCCATACTTAATCACACTGGGCAGAAGAAGTATTTTGCTCTATTACTTATCATATCAAAATACAGTTTATGATTTAAAATTATGGAACATTCCGTCAGCTGCATTGGAAAATATAACTATAACAATAAATTATATAAAGTCATGGACCAAATTTTCACTCATACATGGTGCATTCCATTGTCTGTTTAAAGTTGATCGATGGTCTTTATCTTTCTCTAAAGAAATCTGAAAAAATGCCAGAAAGTCTCATATCCGGCAAGACCTCCTCGAAAGGGCCAAAAACCTCAGCAAAGAAACAGAAAGGTGAAAACAAAGCTAAGGAGTCCTCAAAAGGAAAACGAACACAGCTTGGTATGTAAGGTACAGCAGCAATGAAACAAGCAGCAGTCTGGTCTCACACGACAGCTGTCTTAATTATTGTGGGTCCATAAATTTAAGTAAGCATGAGATAAATTAGAATATGCTATTTTATATAACCGAGAGATCTAGAATTACTGATTATGGTTTTGTAACCAATGTATGGAACATAACAAAGCTACATTGCAATACTTACGCTTTGTCTTGGTAGTTTAGATTTAATAGTTTGTGGTGTCATAATAACAATATTGAATGGGAAACTGGGAGGCTTAATATATATTAAGTGGGGAGATTCACAAAAGCTAACAGCCCAGGAAGAGAGCATCAGGCAGAGAGAGGTGTCCTCAGAAGCAGGAGTTCAGGTGCTCAGGATCACACTGTAAAGGTACAATAATAGAGCTTAAAAATATATCAAAGTCTCACAATTTAATTTTGCAGTGCATTTTGTTGCGTTTTTTCTGAGATGTGCTGAGATACCATCTCACGTGTCATTTATAAAATGTACAGTTAATGAAGTGTAAGGCTAACGAGCCTTTGCTATATATATATATATATATATAAATACTTTTTTCCAGTGATCCATGCACATTCTCAGAAAAGGTGGGAATGTACTCTTGCTCAGGTTTTGTTTCATGGGTTGGGTTTTTTTTTGCCATGACAGCCACCTTCCAGAAGTTGCTTTCACCATTTAATCACCTTTGCCCTTCCAGCTGAGTAATAGCTGTTGTGCTTCAGAGAATATTCTGCACATCAGTGCCAATCTCTTCCTGTCCGACCTCACTGTGAGGTTTGCAGACCCTCTCTCAGGAGCTGAAGAAAGCCCAGCTCCTGCAGCACCCTGCCACCCATAGCAAGCCTGCCCACCTCCCCACTGTCTGAGGGGACTAACCTCTGCTCCTGCCTGCACACCTGCCAGTTTTGCTACTGTTCGATGTTAGGGAGCCTTGCCCATTTATCTCCTCTTCGCATGACACGATTTACATGGTAATTGCCCCAGGCAGGTAGCAGTCAGTGAAGTTTTCAACCATGGAAAGTGCAGTGTGCACCACAAGATGACAGATTTCATATGGCTTCTCTCTTATGTAGACCACCTGCTCAAAATAAATCTCCGTAGTTTCAAGCTATGCTAACATCTCCTTAAGATACAGGCCTATTTTAAAAGGCTTCACTCATTTCTTGTATTAAATTTGAACTGAGTAGAAATTATTTTTTTTCTTCTTCACAGTTTATTTTTAAATGTATATAGATATTTTAAATATTGACCTATCAAGGAAAGAACTGTATATTTATAGTTACTTCGTTAGGAAGAAAAATTACTGATAACATCGTGTTGTTATATTTCAGGTAAAAAGGATGAAGTTGATCTTTCTATGGCTAGCATAGGTAAGTGTTATGATAACCAGGCTACTGGGCTTTAAAGTAATAGTTTTGGAATGCTTTAAACATTCTGAAGCTTCAATGTTATTAATGCCAGGGAATTAAAAGGAAAGATTTTTTATGAATGACAAAAATTAGAAACTATTAAAAAATACAGCTATTACAGTAGTGGTAACAGTACCACTCTCTGAGTAGCAGGCAGTGCAGCAAGGAATGCTGAAACAGGTATGGGTTTGAGGAGATGTTTTTATCTTGGATTAAAAGGAGTTGGGATCAGGGGAAATAGAGCATTACAACATAATTATAGGGTGCAAAATGTTTGAATTTAGAAATAGTTAAACAACTGAAAGAAAATATTTTTATCCTTTTTAAAATCTTTGTCAAATCAGTGAATCTGGTGAGAATATGATTTTAGCAGATCACTTGGGTTTTTAATCATAGATATCAATAGAGACTGACTGATCTCTTGCTTTGTAGAAAAAAAAATCCGCCATCTGAGCGTCACAAGATATCAAGCACTTCTCTTGGCTTATGAGCAAGAAAAACGTATTTTTATGTGTGGCCATAGTTATAAGCTAAAACATGTAATTATTTGAATTGAAATATATTATTTTATCTTAAACACCAAATATTTTTTAAATGTTTTTTCACATCTCTAGTTAGATTTTTCTTCTGACCTGATTTGTGGTTATATATTTGGATATAACTGAAATTGATATCAGTGTAAAATTTATCTACCATTTACAGGAACAGCCCAAAAGGTTATCTTCTTAATTAGCTTTTAACAGTACAGCTTTTATTGCTAAAACCTAAAACATAATGTGGCAAATATACAAACGAGGTAATTTCTAAAGAAATCATAAATCACTTGTCTTCCTACATAATCCTGTAAGCACATGGGTGGAAATGAAAATTGCACTCTGGTTAGTTTCACTGAAATGGGTAAGGTGCAATTAATGAAAATGGACAATAAGTGATGGCTCAGATGATGAAAGTGTTCCTTTTAAAGCTGTATTTGAGGTGTTCCTGGAGATAGTTAATTTTGACAGTAAGAGAGAATTTTACCTCCACCTAGTGGAAAATAAGGTTAGAAGCCATAATAGCTAAACTGGCTAGAAACCTGTTGCTAAAAGAAGGAAAAAATGCTACTATATGCAGACACTGTGCAGGATTTAAACTGTATGCATGGTATCTCCTTAGTTTAAGGCCTGCAAGTGTTCTTTACTTCTCTTAGAGCTTTTTGGTCCTTTGTGACGTTCTTATAACACTAGGAGCTGTAGACTGTTACAAATTATATGGGTACAGTTTACTACTAGAACGCAGTATGAAGCCTCTTAGTACATGCTACATACTTTTTACTAGAAAGCAGCATTCAGTAAAAATGTTCATAATAGTAATTCTAGTATCAGCTCTTCATATTATAATACTGAATCTATAGTATAGATCCTATAGCATAGAATCTGTTATAAAAGATGTACATATTTTAATTCTGATCATTACTTTGTTTTTAACTTGGACTTACAGCAATAGAGCAGTGAAGAAAATAGACTATCTGTCCTAGTCTGCCCCCTCTTGTAGTGATGTCTATTGTATTTTTGCTTAACTTTAATGTGTGCTTGTATTGTTTCATTTGACATTGAAAACTACATCTCTTTGAAAAGATTTCTTTAGTGTTAGCATTTGTGGACAAGGCCGTATGCATGATTCAGAATTTTAAAAAATAACATCATACAAGCTTCTTGAATAAACAACAGTTACTCCTGTTTAGGATTTTTGATATTTCAAAAAAAAAAAATCTATTTGTTTGGTTTTACTTAAATTTATTTGAGCCATGGGAATAATCTTCTGAAAAATTTTCCCATAAGAATCAGCAAATTATGTTTATAAATTTTCTTTCGGTTCTAGCCCTCCTAATTGCACTAGTCACATAACCAACTCTGACAACTGCGACATGTACAAATTTTTTGTTCCTTTGCTCTCCTGCCCATTCTGCCCTGTGAGCCAGCTGTGCATGGCAGAGGATGGAAACTGCATTCTGTCTTAGTGCACAGCTCTAAGTTTCTACCCTCTTTCTATCCTATGAAATTTAATTTGCAAAAGGAGGTCTAATTTTTTTTTCTCCAATATATCAAAATGTAAAGTGTATCTATACTGTTACTAGGGTTTGAGTCTGCTTCCTAATGGCATCCTAATAAGGCCTCATGCCCTTGGCTAGGGTGACCTGGCAGTCCTGCAGATCAACTTTTCAGTTCCTTAAAAGAACTAAATGTTTCAAATCATGCTGGAATAAACACTTTTTCTGAGCATGGTCTCATAGCCAAATTGATAAGCAAAAGAAGAATCTAGGTCTTGGCCTCATACAGAGAGTATATGTCAAAATGGCAAATACAGGGACTCCAGAAAATAAACGAACGGTGGCTTGGTCTGGTGTTACCAACAATGAGTTTGGATCAGATGACTTTCAGAGGTCTTTCCCAATCAACATCCCTATGATTTTGGATTTTTTTGAAGCATCCACACAGAAATCCCAGAAATCTCCAAGATATCAAAAAGGAAAGTCATACAATATTGACTACAACTTGTGAAGAAAGTGAACTAATGGACTGTGCATGCTACAAATGGATTGTGTATGCTACAAAATAACTAGTGAACACCAAGTAAATCATACTTGTTTAGTGCAGGGTATGCCAGAAGCATCATACATGTCATTAATTTTAGTGATGACTATTGCAGAGCGGGTGCAGTGGAGGAGCAGCACTGAAAGATTTTAAAGGATAAATGTCAGATTCATCAAATGTTATGTGTTATACGATAGGCTTATGCAGAGGTTTAGCTTCTCAGATGATAGAGACTAAGATGGATTTATTGTTTTGTCAGCCCTTGTTAGGTTAGAGATGGCTTCTCAAAACATGCTGAGCCAGCTGGTCAATATCATCATTTTAGATATATCAACTTCAATTCAAGGTACACATAAGGAGAAAAATACCACAGGTTCTGGGAATTAAGATAAAATATTAAATAAATCAAACTAAGAAAATAGAATGTAACAAAGGAGATAGAAAGTATCAGCTATTATCACAAACACCAGCCCATTTCAGTACATAAAAATCCCATGTATATGTGTCCCTAAATCTTTTCCACTTTCCAGTTTATCAAAAAGATAACCATTTAAAGTGAACGCCTACTAGCCGCCTTGGACAAAAGTATACTGGCCTTCATGAAGAATGCTCTTACTATGGCGGCTGAGACACACAGCATGAGTCTGCTAGCGTGGCAGTATTGCAAAGGAAGAAAAGTCTCGGGCAGCAGGATTCAACTAGCTGGGCCTATAGTGATCTTAATCACCTGTAGCTGTTACATAAGCCAGAAGGCAAAATATGTGATTTGGGAAGGACCAGTGTACATGCAGCTGACATACAGGTAACAAGCAGCACTGTATATTATCTTCAGATTGAGTGTCTGCAAAGCACAGTCACCGGGTCACCTAACTGCACCCAGCCTCACCGAAAACAATTAAGGTAACAGTGCCAGAGCTAGGATAAGAAATAGCTATCTTGTTCTGAATTAACATGAATGAACCTAACAGAGATCAGGTGCGTAGAAAATAACAGCTATATATTCTCCAGCAAAGTTGAAAATAAAGTCTTGTATCTGGCTTGAATCTTAGTGACCTTTATTTAGTCTCATCTGTTAGTTGAGAAATAGACTTAGCTGCACTCTGAAGTGGATGAGAGGAAGATGAAAGTCCAAAATCAGAAAAGCATCCTTATTTGGGATGGTATTGAAGCCTTATTTAGATAAAACATTGGCTTAACAAGGCATTGCTCTCCAGGGAAGGACTAAAGTATATTTATTTATTCAAGGGCTCTTAAATCAGAGCCCTGTGTCCTTAATGTATCAAAACCAGTCCATTAATGTCTCTTCACTAAAGCTCTTAATCACCTGTTGATCAAGAGGGAAAAAAAAGCTCATACTAGGAATAACATATTGATTAAGTAGGAAATGTTAGGTAGAGTCTTCTCAAAGATTAACAAAATGTAATATAATTTGTATTACCAGCCTTCCAAAATACCAAAAACTAAACTGAGAGATTCAAAGGCATTCTGTTAGGAAACAGTAAAGACCCAGAGTTATTAAGGTATATGTTTATGTTTAAACAATATTAATTTGTTTATCATACAATTTTGCTTTCTTTCACAGGCCACCCAGAAATCTTTCCTTTAGTTTTCACTACAAAGACCCAAGAAATTTTTAATTGCCGAGTTGACGAAGATGTCACAGAAGAAAATTGTTTCAAACTTATTAAAAAAGAGGACATCATTCAGGACCTGAAAACAAGAGCTGCAATTTCTGATTTCCACCCTGTCAAAAAAGTTGTCCTAGTATGTAGCTTATTTCATTCTCACTCTAAGACTTCATGCTCTCAGAGTACATATTCTTTTAATGATAAGGTCTGTCCTTGTTTGACTGTATAAATACACTAACGCTTTAATATTCAAAGGCTATAGGACCACTGTCAATCAAAGTTTCTCATGGCTCACCGTGCACATGTATTTTTTTTTACTAACTTTAGACTGAAAATATGCTAAAAGTAATGTAAATATTATTAGTTTTGAATCTATGAACTGGCAGAGCTTCACACATTTTGGCTTCCCCTAACGCATGGTCTATTGGCTTCCCCTAACTCATGGTCTATTTATTGAAAATCATTGAAACAATTTCTTTTCTGTTTAATTCTCTGTATGAAAAGATTAGTTTTGTCCCAGACTCCATCTGCTCTTTTCAATTAGCATATGAAATTGTCTGTTAAGCCCCCAAGATTAACCAAAGATACTGCTTTCAGTTTGCTTTCAGCTTTCCACTAATTATTTTAATTAAAATAGGAATACCCAGGGGAAGAACTTTTGGTAGTTTTTGATGCAAAGTTCCAGTACGGACAGAACTTTTACTTTGTTGCTTCTGAGGAAGCCAAGGAAAACCTTCTGAAGGTAAGAAAATCCAAGTATACTACAGCATTGTCCTATCTGTGAATATTTCAGAATCTTGTCTCAAGCATATACTTCAGGAATGGTATTATATTCATAAGCATCTGAAGTGCTTGGCATGCCAGAATGTTTCTCTAAAGGTTAATCTGATCACGGAAAAATACATGTATCACTGTAAAAATATCTTTTATACTGAGAAAGACTGAATTAAATTTTTGTATTTTACTTCAGAGGGCCAGTATAGTGCCCATTGCTGCATTTTCATCATAAGCGTTAATTTCCTCTGCCAAGACCCAGGTTTTTAAGAAAGAAATAAAAATAAAATATTATAATATATTGGGCATCTTCAAAGAAATATCCTTATTTTTCACAACATGTATGTATATATTCTTCAAATCAGACTTTAAATTGTTCTTGAGTTCTAAGTAGCTCTAGATACATAGAAGACTTCCCCTTGTGCATTGCATCATAGGAGAAGGTTTATGGGTAGATTATATAATTTTTCAACATAAGTTTATCATCCAGCATCAGAAGAACAATTAACAGAAAAGCAAATTGCAATTCCAAGCAGAAGGTTCTAATGTAGAAAATCACTATAAATTCTTTCTATATAACAGTGGTTTTCTTTCAAGACAACAGTCTCCCTTTAGTAGTTAAATATTAAATATGTAATGTTTATTGGAAAATTCTAATACACAAGTGAATGAATGGGACCTAGTCAATTGTACCCAGGGGCACAGCATAGCCAGACTTACTGCATTGAGACAAAAGTAAAGCATGTGTGAATAAGGACTGAAAACTGGGTTTCTAGTTCATACGTACATTTTAGTCACACATTTTTGAAAAAGTACCATTTCTCACTGTTTGATGTCACAGCCTCCAGAAACTGCAGAAGAAAAAGAAGAAAAAGAAGAAGAAAATAGAGAGGAAACTCTGGAAGTCCATCCTTATAAACCTCCTGTCCACAAACCTTGGGTTTCTCTTGGCAGTGAAAAGGAAATTGAAGAAGAATCTGTTAAAGACACTGTTACAAAGGTCAGAATCAACAGATGTTAGTCAATCAAATATCAAAAAACCAAATTTAAGTGCCTTAAAAAAAAAGTCAGGAAACTGAAAGTTGAAATCCTAGTTTTGCTTGGGGTCTTTGAAGAAAACAAAAAAAAAAAAAAAAAGAGAGAGAAATAGAGAAATAGCTCAACTTTTAACAAAAACTGAAAGTGGTGCAGAAAGTTTTTTTACAACTCTGTTCTCTTTAAATCCTGCAAATAAGTCATGTAAGACTGCATTGAACTTACCTGCTTTTTAAGCTGTAAATTCAAAAGTCCTGATCATCTTTGTTCATTAGCATCTCTGCCACTTCTTGCTCAATTTACTATCTGGCCACATTACAAGTTGAGTCTTTGTAATTATATTCCAAGGACCTAGTTCTGTTTCCATGGGACCCTGTGAGCTCTGTTTCATTAGATGGATGGCATTTAAGTAGCATGCAAGACTTTTAAGGGCTCTCTACCTTGGAATAAATGTTACAAACAACAGGTATTACCAGCTGACTTTACAGAGGGACATATTTGATTAACCACACCTACAGATTATACTGAGAAAAGTATACGATCCACTCACATCTGTCACCTAACTTGTGATGTGTGGGGCATCTCCAAGCATTTAACTGTCCATCAGTGATTTTCACTCAATACCTAAATCCCTGTTCAAGGAAGACTGGCTGTTTTGATGGTTCTCAGCAACTGGACATCTTGCTTATACTTAAAAAGATGTCTGATTGTTCTAAAGCTAATTTGCAGTCACAAAATTTAACCCACATTCAAAGTCTAAATATTCTGTATTCTACATTGCTGGCAAGGACCACTCAGAAGTATTCTCAGCCTACATTCCTCCCTAGTTCTGTGGGAGGTGCTGGGAAAAAGTACCTGGCTAGAAATCTAAGACAAAGCAATACCTCTCCACTGCCTGAAATCAAGTGCCTACCTCTCTTTGTGGGTAGAATTCAAGCCACATCCCTTCTTTTTTCCTAGTTCTCACTATAAGGAAACTTCTCACTCAGATTTTTGTGGATCCTCTTCAGGGTATTTTTTCTCACTAGGCACTGCAAGGGAAGCTGAAACACCTCACCCAAAGTTGAGAATTGCACTAAGAGGGAAGGGCTGAAAAGTTAGGTCTTGGAAGTCCAATGCAGTATTACATAAGACCTCCTGCAAATCAATCCTTTAATTAAAGGTGCAGTTTTGATATTGCATGAATTAGAAAATGTAGTTCTTTTATCCTACTAGCAGTAATCCAAAATGTTACCTAAAGGCAATTTCTTGTTTTAGAAATACAAACCTGTCTTCTATTACATATGTCGGAATTTTATATGAGCATTTCACAATTTCAGAATGCATAAATATAAGTAAACTCAGCACAGAAATAAACAATAGAACTAATTCTACAATTATATGAATGCTGCCATTTTACAGAACAAACTTTCCAAAAACTTTCTCCTCTGCTAGCTACAGAAATATCTCTTTTCCAGATTAAGTATGTAATTTCTCAAGTACACAGAAAGTTTGGTGCACCAATTACATTTACTGATAAGAATGCTTCACACGTAAAAGAAAGTTACGTTGAATGCACCTCCTATCAAGACAAAACTTTCAGTATTAAAATGCTTGAAAAAGATGTGGGTGTACAAATGGTTCCAAAAGTAAGAGAAGCTAGTACTCAGACAAAATGGTAAGTGTGACAAAATATTTATCAGCTCATTTCTTAAGCTATGCACTGTTTCTGATCTCAACTACCGTTATGTAAATTCCAGAGTTACTCAGTTACACACTGATCAAGAGAACAGAATTGGATGCTCTGTTTGCATCTTTCTTCTTTCACTCTTTTTCAAAGAGTTTCTAGAAAAACTGAATACATTTAGCTTTTAATTTACACATTGCATGGGTTTCTGTCTCTGAAATTGTTTCTATACTTACTCACATTCAAATTTATTCCAATTGGTTAGGACCTATCCAAAAAATGCAGCCACACAGTATTTTCCTCGACAGTTGTCAAATGAAGAGAAAGAAGAGAGTCTGTCATCGGAAAAGCTGAAAGAATTTCTTAGATCAGTACATTTAAGGTAAAATTACTGCAGCAATACACTTTAAAGGCTACCTGAAATAATATAGAATACAAGCAAGAACTCTTGTCTGAGTGGACCATTGGTCTGGTCAAATACTGTGCAGATTTTTTTGTTTCTATATACTTTTTTATTTCTTTTCTTGCTTATTATTTTAATATTAACAATTATTAATATTTGTTTCTATGAAAATTAACATGAAGTCTATGCCATATAAATATGAATGTTGTTTTAAATAGATATTAGAACTGTTAAAGTTGATAGTGATACATCTTTTCAAACAAGCTGCAAAGCTGATCTTTCAAACACTCCTCACTCAAGCAGAGGCTTATGCAGAAGAGCAAAGGTGCTGTCCTACAGCCCTTAGTCACGGGAAAGGTCCCACTAACTGACACTTTTTGCACAAGAACTGGACAATCGCACTGTATTTGATCCACACAGAACTAGAGTTAAATTCTTGGTACAATTAATTATTTCTGTTTAAGTGGAAGAGGGTTTCCTTACAGGGATGCATTTCTGAGGAATTAATACTTTTTTTTTACTACTGTGGTCAAAAGCTGCCTCTTTACAAAAATATTTGTGATTCTGCTACTGAGTAGTCACATCTGGATTATTGAAAGTGTTAACTGTTCTTTTCACAAAACAGAATGGAAATTGCATTGCAGCAAAATGAAATTATGAATGCTTTTTTTGATGACTGGGAGGCCCTAGCAGAAGATGAAAGCAATTCTGGTAGCAAGCCAGATGCTTATCTTAAAGCATACCAATCATTTACAGATCTGCGCTATCTCAAGGACAGAACGATTAGCTGCGTTTGCTGGCATCCAACCATTTATGGTAATGTGGTTAAAATACTGATTTGAGACTTGAATGACATGTATGATGTGACAGCTATAAAATCATCATCAAAATCATCAACTTTTAAATTTAAAACCAAATCAAAACTGATTTAGTATGTCTGTCTGAATTGCTGATTTGAGATGAAGTGAAAAATGAGACAGGCAAATTCTTTGCAGAGCTCAGGCAGGCCATGCAAAGTCCCTCACACTAATGTGTAAGTGGAGATCATAAGAAAGGGAAATTTCTCCCTTATGAGGCTCGTTTAAGCGGAGCTGCAACTATGCCAGGTCCTTCTGGTGGCTCTGCATACCACTGTTCTCCCCATGGCTGGTTCTTGTAGCACGCCTAATACTTGTGAGGAATGTTACAGCCACAATGGGACGTGGCTCTGCTCCGTGCCAGGGAGCATCACGAGGCATACTAAATGTCTCCTCCTGCTCCCTGCCGTGGATTAGAGCTCTACACAGCCAGGCTTAAAGGCACAATGAAGTGCTATACAAATGTCCTAGCTGTACAGCATACTAATAGCCAACACTGCAGCCTGTGTAGTAAATTAACTCAGCTACAAAAGATTTGATTTCATGATGGGTGGCCAGGACTATATGCCTGTCACAGAATTTCAGGTGCAGTATTACACCATTAAGGAGTAGTAGCAAAAAAGTTTAATTTTATCCTGATGCTTAGCTTCTACAACTCATTGTTAAATAACTTAAAATCAAGTAACAAAAATAATTTCCTCAAAGTTGATCTGTAAAAAGAAAAATATAAATACATAATTGTTTTTTTTTTTTCCCCAGTGTATTCAGAAGGTATAAGTCACTTAGAATAATTAACAGCATGTTGAAACCTGAATTATCTCTTCTGAGAAAAGTTGTTTTCTCTCTCAATCAGGGATTATAGCAGTGTCAGCAAAAGAGCAGCTTTCTTTTGAAGAGCAAGTTAACCTTTCTGATAAATCATTGATGCAGCAGCCAGTAATACTTTTTTTGAGTTTTTCTGACCCTATCCACCCTCAGGTATTTAATCAGGACTTTTATATATGCCAAGTGTTTAAATAACAAGAGAACAAACAATCAGTGTGACTGTATTTCTCAGCTATTTTGTTTCTCTCTTTTCTAGTTAATGTTGGAGTGTCCTGAAGACATTTACTGCTTTCAGTTCTGTCCAAGTGATCCGAACATCATTGCTGGTGGCTGCATCAATGGACAGGTGCTAATTCTCTGTTCAAGAATTGAAGTGGATATTTCTGTATTTTCTTACAGTATAAAAATAAGGGTGAAGAGATGTACTCAACATCCATAGTAACACACAGTGTCAAAAACAGATGTCAGTCTCAGAAATTCCCTGATCCTGTACTGAAGTTACACCTGGTTATTCCATAGCTGACCCATTACTGTACAGTGCTTCTTTGTAGTACTGGTAAACAGGTCAAGCTGTAAAGACTTTTTTTGTTGTTGTTGTTGAGACAAGTATAGCCTTTCAACTGATTCCATCAGACTAAAGAGGCAATACTTTAAAGACTTCCGAAGTTCTAGTGCAGAGTGAATTTTTTATTTTTCCCCAAATCTCCAGGAATTGTATTTGAAAAAAATGCATATTAACATAAAGGATGAAATAATTCATAATATACTCATTTCTCATTGTAGGTTTTATTGTGGGATATTTCTCAACATGAAGAAAAGCTGCAAAATGCAAAAACTGATCCTGATGGAATCAAGGTAACAGCTGTTAATATGCTGGATGCTTTCATTCTAAATACATTGCAGTACATCTATATGTATGTGGGGAAAAACAGGTGAAGGTATCCTGACTCAAAACACATTAGATATCCTTTCTGGTTTCTCACTGCAAAGATTAAGAAACCTGATGAGTTCATGAAACAAACCCATTATCACAATATAATTTCTACCTGATTAGTCCAGCTTGAAAGTTTTACTGCATTTTGTGCAGACTTTAGCTTCAGTAAGGCTGTTCTTTAATGGGCACCAATGTGTACTCAACTCTTGCCTGATGAAGCCCCTATCAAATACATACAGCACTTGTTGCTGAATGTAATACTGAAAATTATTCTGGAAGTTTATGGACAGAAGAAAGGTAGCTTGGAAGACAAGAAGCAGATTTCAGTGGAAGGACACTACAAAGGAGGTAAGCAGCAGAGAGCCTCAGAACAGAGGAGGAACTAGTAACAGAAGTGTACATGTGTGTGCCTGTGGAGGCATGTTGGAATTCTTTTTAGAGCTTCATATCCAAAGGCCTGTTTTAATGCTTTCCTTTTTTTTTTTTTTTTTTCCCCAAAGGGAAGGTATTAGACCCCTATAAAGTTTTATAAACTGATCTGAAATATGTGAAGAAGCATTAAGAGTATGTAAAGTAACCTTTCTTCTTTGCTATTGTATTTTGGAAATACACTAAATCTCTTTTTAAATAATCTCTTTTTAAAACATTTCTAGCCATCACTTATGCAAGCCCAGCAGAGTAGCACAGAGCCGCCTCTCGTGAGACACTGTGCAGTCTCTTCCATACAGTATAGTCATATAAAACCAGTAACAGATATACATTGGCTCCCAGATTATTTTAAGGTGAGTTTAAAAATTCACTCTTCTTCTTTTTATTGTCTTCCTAATCTACTACCTCAGAAATTAGTTTAAACTCAAGATAAAATATTAAAGATTCAATTATTTGTAATAGCCTTCATTATTTCTCACTGCATTTTCTAAATATTAAATAATCTGATGCCACTTGTTCTGTTCATCGTGCTTTACAACTGTGCTGTGTTCTTGACCTGATATGAATCCGCTCATACTGGAAAAAGTTTCTGTAGCTTCACTGAAAATTTTAGTTCCAAATTATATTAAGCCTTCCATATCCAAAATATATTGAATTTCTACTATGCACAATCTAGCCTGCCACCAAGAATTCAGAGAAATAATTTCAATTACCTAAATATCTAGGCACCCAAGAATGATGTTATTGTACTTACCTTAATTCTTCTAGGTGCTGCCTGTGTACTCAAAACTTACATTTTCTATGATGGTTTTAAAGCTTCATCATACTTAGGGTCTATATAGTTAAAGGGTCCAACACTATTACAGGAGTATTGGATGCTCATTTACTATCAAAGTACTGCAAATGGTTGCCCAAATTAATCTGAAATGCAAATGTAGTCAAATGCAAAATAATGACAGTGGAAAAGCAGGTCAAGAGGAAGAAAACTGACATCTTTAAAAGGTTTATGCAAATTAATATAGTAGTAATTTTTGAAAACAAGATACTGCAGTCTTTAGCAACATTACCAGAAAAGTGAGGAAAAAGATGTACATATATCAAAAAAGAAAGCTGATACAACTTTTCATTATTAAATTATGCTACAGTAGTAGCCATGTATACTAATTGGTACCAGATGTAAAACACGAAGAAAGGGGTTGGATAGCAGAATGCTGTTGTGGGCTTTGTTGTTTGCGTGGGGGTTTTTTTGCCAAGGTTTAGGCTCAGAAAGGTGTTTTCATGTTCATCGGGGATAACAGATACAGGACACCCATGCTTGATAAATAACACTAACAAAGGAATCACTTTGTCAATATTTAGCAAGATGTACTGGGACATACTTTTGGTTATATAAACTTGGAATGTGTGTCAGCCTTTGCACAGCATTGCAGTTTTTATGTACAGTTCCTAAAATCAGCAGTTTATTATTAACGTATCAGTGAAAAAATATTCAAAGGTATATCCAGAACCTAATTCAGCTTTACGTGGTTGAGACTACCATTTTGACTCCAGGTAGACAACTCATGAATGAAAATAAAAGTATGATTTGGCCTAAAAAAAACCCCATGTAGCTGAAACTTTGCCAGATAGTTGATAAGTAGTTTTAGTCAAAATATATATGCTTTGCATATAGTGGAAATTTTATTTGGTCAGGACATAGCCTATAATCACTTGTTGCACCTGACACCTTTCCTGTATTTTTCTGAATAAATTAAAATAAGTTTGGTATAAAACAATGACCAGTTGGTAAATAAGTGCTATAAAACCTGCAGAACCCCACATCCACAAACTAAACTATTAATAATTAACATTTGAAGGTACCACTACCATCCCATAGTATGGTCTAGCCGAGCGATAATTTAAGAGAGAGATGACCCATGGCGTAACCTTGGCAAAGAGATATCACTGCCACTACACTTAACCGTTTGAGATAAATTTCTAAATGATTTGTTCTTTGGTTAAGCTGTATAAAAAAAAAGTTACAAACATGGCAACCTAAGGAAAGCCTGACTTGCAGTGATGCCAGCAAGTATTTATCCTGCTGACTTAATTCAGAATTTTAGGTATTTAGCAGACAAAGCTGGTATCACTTCACTTGCAGTCCTGATTTTCAAACCTTACCAAAACAGAAACAACAACTTAGTTTCTAGAGGCCCATTTTATGTGTTGAAGTACTTACTTAGCAGAGTATAATTTCTGATCGCATCACCTTCTCCCCTTGTAATAATTATTGTTACTGTTATTTTTAGGACAACCGAATGGGTGCTACTTTTGAAAACAGAGCTGAAATTTGTGTGCAGCTTGTAACCTGCTCCTCTGATTGGTATATACAATACATATCCTACAAGATATCTTCCACTTTCTTTTGGAAAGCTTTATGGAGCACACTCCATGATTTAACTAGCACACTTCTGGATTCCTATCAGCCTATCCTGAATGGCTGAAATTCTGTATGCAGAAGAGAAGCACATCAAGTTCTTGGCCAGTTAAGCTCTTTACAGTAATGGTATTAAGGGTTCATTAACTGAAAAACCTTACATGTATAGGCTTATATTCTGTGTGTACCTTAAGAGTGTTGATCACACGTGCTTGGGCCTAGAGCGCCACACCCCCACACTTACATCGGTTATGTGACTTGCACAAAAAGCTGTTAAAGATTTTGAGGCCACAGAAATACTGTAAACTGTATTTAAACTTGGAGACTTAGATTGCAAAATTATACTGTATGAATCTCCTCTTTTGTGGACTGAACAATCATGATGGTTATGACCAAATATTATCCTGTGTGAAAGACTGGCAAGGGGGCAGAATGCAAAAAGTGGAAATAAATGTTAGCTTTCATGATGGCAAAGAGCTTAAGGCTTCAATGCTGCGTGGCTGGGCTCAATCATATATTTGCTAGTTACATCAAAAGGAGGGTCAGAGAGCAAAATTTGGTAATGACACAAAGTTTTTTCCCTAATCAAATACAGAGAATACTTCAAAGAATTAAGGTAGAAGAACAATCGCAAATACAGTTGTTAATAATTTTGCAGTGTAATGCAAGTACATGGAAGATAAAATTTAAACTACACTCACACCAGGGCTCCAAATTAAAAGTATTCTCCTAAAACAAGAACAGAGAAGTCACTGTAATGTCATCCTTGAAGAGCACAGGTCCCTGAGCAACTCCTGTTAGAAAAGGGAAAGAGATGTCAGCCATGAGGAAAATTATCATTGTCTATATCATATCTGTGAATGAATGTCCAGAGTAGAGCAACAGGAGCAGAGGGCTGAACGCTCCGATGAGAACAGATTCAAGTGAGTGGGACCATTTGCCTTGAATGTCAGCAAATAAATTGGCACACACAGGAATTGGGAATGAGGTTCGATTTGGATTACTAGATTACCTGCTACAGAGTTCTGTCCAGTTCTCTCAGCCTCCAGGAATTTCACCCAGCTAGTGCCAGTAACTTCACCCAGTACCTTTCCATAACAAACTGTATGTATGCTACCTAGCTGCTCTAGTATAGCTAACAACTGATAAAATGGTGAATAAAGGAATATAGGCCATCATTTACAAAAGAAGTAATTAAGTATCTAGCATCTGTCTGCTTTTCAGGGTCTCTATTGCTACGTGAAGTTTGAAGATGAAAGGCTAAAAAAATAAAAGCAACTTTAAAATGTGCAGAGAACTGCATCTGACTTTGAAACAAAACCAGGGAATAACATTATACAATCATTTTGCAGCTCAGTACTATTTTGGGGTATTCCAGCCACCAAACTTCCTGAACAACCTTCATCTGAGAAAGTAAGAGAGAAGGAAATTTTTTATACGCCCCCTGATGTTCCAGATACTTCTAAGCATCTAGATCTTTGCTGGAAACCTCTCATAAAGGTACTGTACACAAATATAGAACAGAAGGATCAAGCTAAACTGTAGATATGGCCAGAACTCCATAGGAATGTATTCTTTTGCTTCCCAGCTCTTTAATTTTTCCAGCAAATTGTGACTTCCTTGTGAATTTCCTTCCAATTATGAAATGAAGGGTTTCAACATTCCTCTGAAACTTCAGTAAAATGCAATGTGAAAAGCTAACTCACAAGAAACAGCATGACTGCCTCTTTAAAACTGCGGTAGGTGCAAAAGTAGTTGTTCCTGTCAGCCTTTTCAACCACAGCACTGTCTTATCTCAGTGGGTTCCAAACTGTGAGACGTGGTCATTGTCAAGAGAATCATAATTACTGGCCACCCAACAATCAGTCTGATGAAAATGATCATAGCAATTTGTGAAAAAAGTGAGGCTGAAAATAATGTTAGGCAAAAAAAAAAAAAATTGGACCTGCTGATCCATGCTGCTTAGGATAGCTGCAAGCTAGTACAGTTGTTGAACAAGCATGACCACTGGAGCTGTTTTTTTGCTAGATACATGGCAAAATCCTTCCAGGGAAAGGATAACACAAGAGAAACCACAGGTTTGCATTTTCTCTGTGCTTGCGCGTGAGGCAGCACATACTGTTCATGGAGCATTACAAACACACTGCAAACTGAATAGACCTGTTCCATTACAGCAGAAAGTCATTTAAGACTTGTACCTCAAAGATCTGACAAAATGAGTTAGCAAATGCATTTTTTCTGAACAGATGCACCTGTGTGAAAGTGATCCTAACACAGAGTACGGTCCCGTCAGAATTAGTTTAAGGGAACTGCATTATCATTGCAAAACCTCAGGTAATATTTTTATTACACCTTATTGGGGAAAATGTTTTTAATAAGTCTATATTTCAGTATATATGTCATGAAAGCTAAGCAACAAAATGTGGTATAGCTAAATGCATCTGGGGAAAAAGGTTAAATATACTGGTATTCAAAGTGTGAGATACATGTATTGACTACAAAGACACGTACATGTATTGAATACAAAAAGAGTAGTTCCATATCCACAGTAACTCTGCCAGGTTTCACTCAATAGCCCACACAAGTCCCCCACCCAGTCTCTTTATCCCCGAAACAGTATGTCCTTTTCAGCCCTTACAGAATACTATTTTTATAAAAATAATCCTGGAGTAACAGTATATATTGTAAGTATTTCTGTAGTGCTTTGGATAGAGGTGTCACTCTTCACTACAGAACATGAAGTTAGCACTTCACATGCCATAGCAGATCAGTTCTTATTATGGTACTTTGTGGCAGGGACACACTACTAATCCCTCTGTAAAGTTGGTGAACTGACACAGCCCAAGCATTGGACTACCTGAGAGAGTACCTGCAAACCATGCCAGAAGATGCCTTTCTGGCAGTTGAGCTGCTGTGGCATAGCTGCTCCGGCGCCCACTGCCACTCCACAGACTGCAGGAGGCAGGTGGTGCCATTCCCTGGAGCAGCACTGTTAGCTCCTGGCTGTGGCAGCTAAGGGGGATGCCTAAGTGGAGTTCCCACCGAGACACTGATGCTGTGCAAAACTGATGAAGAACAGAATGGTGCTACCCTAAGTAGCTGTAGCAATGGGGAGGTTCCACCAGGAAACAGTTAACCTGCAAAACTGCTGCTTTACATGGCAGTGTCTTATCTTTCCTCTTGAAGTTCCTCTTATCCATGAACTACCTCTGTAAGACAAAGGATTTGCTTGGTCTGATAAATTCCAGTGTATAATAAATAGATATATCCATATTGTTTCCCAGAGAAGGTGCAATCTCTGAACACCCTAGAAGTACCCACCAAAGACAGCCCGTATACAGAGAGGAGTACTTCTTCAAGCAAAAATCTGAAACTGCTAGAGAATATCTCCACTGACATTTTTGTTGGAACTGAAGTAAGTGAAAATAATAGATTATTAATGAAAATGTTAATCCAAGATATCTGGAAGACTGAACAATTAAATAACACAGTTTTCACAAGTGTATGGACTTGCATGTTCTTTTTCAGGTGTTAACTAAAAAGATCTTTCCAGACATGCCACATTTTACTCCCATTTTAATACATTTAACTACATGCTTAAAATAATAATAAACCCACAATATGAACCCTTACTTCAAGGGCAGAATTACAAGACATTTCCAAAATATGTTGAATTTAACTACTTGCTATAAGGAACCAAACAGTATTTCCTTATTCCAGAACCCATAAGATTAGTAGTATTTTTTTAGTGTTTCCCCAAATGTCCAGTGAAAACATTTGTATTACAGTTTCCCCCACAACTTATTTTTACTTTAGGAGGTCCCAGCTATTCCTAGCCCTCTACCTACCCTATGTATCTAAAATTCCATAATCTTTCCCAGTTTTGAGTTCATATGGAAATGAAAATTTGGCTTCTAGCTACCTTTTTGCTTCTGGTCACCTTTTCCCCAACTACTGGAGCAAAGCATGAACTGTAAAAACCAAGCACCTAATTCTGCAGGAAGGACTACCTACATATAACATGGTAACTGTTTTGGTGATATATAACTGAAAAATGGTGATCCAAAAGGTTAGTGTTTTTTCAGTCACTGGCTGCAAATTTAGGTTTTAATTTACTCAGAACGTATTTAATGATGGTTATAATTAAGTAAAGTCACAGCTTAAAAACAAGTCACTTTGATAGAAGCCACCAGTCTCTAACATTACCATTTACTTGATTTTTCTGTCATCACAGGATGGAGAAATTGTTTATTCTAACTGGAAAGTGGAAATTGATAGTGACTCGGCAAAACCAGTTAGTAAGTTCAAGTTTCTCAATACCCATTTAAACCTTAATGTATCACTAACTTTAAAATATTTGCACCAATACTCTGTCTTTTTAAGGTTCTTGCTCATCTGCTATAATAGTCTATCTCACTGATGACACCAGTACACCCTCAAAAGTGCAGTTTAGCTGTAATTACAGAATAGTAAAAACCCTCTCCAGTATCACAGGCGCATTGTTACGTACCTATTGGCACAAATCACGGAAGTAACTAGATTTGCAGCAATTCCAATTCCTATACCTTGTGAGCAAAAAAATGAGGCTAGTATCTCTGAAGCCTGTGCTGGATCCTGCACTCTCGTTTCCCCCCATGGTGAAGATGACCACTAAAGCACTAGTTACAAGCAACCGCTTCTTTCCTTCCATTAGGTCAGAAGCACGCTGAGGAGTACATCACCCACACTGAAACTATCAATGCTCTCCAGAGATCTCCGTTTTTTAAAGACATCATTCTAAGCATTGGAGGCCGGAATTTTGCCATTTGGAAAGAAGGGGTTACAGTAAGTTACTTTAACACATCTGTAACATAATTGATAGACATAGAAGACAGAACTATAATAGCCTCGGAGACTGTATTTTCAGAAGTGTCTGAAAGTCGCAAAGCTTCATAGTGTAGCAATAAATTGGGTATAAGAAAACCTTTTTCTTTTTCTTCACATCAGAAAAAACATTTTAGAAATAGCTTTATGAACTTGCCTTTTACAGAAAAAAAATGAAGTGACCTTATTTAATCCCAGCCTTGTAAAAACCGTGGCATCTCAACAAATTATTTCTGCTGCTAGAGAAACTGAAGAATAAGGGCAATGTGCGCTAAACAGGTCTGAAGAACTCCTATTTAGGACATAGTCTTTTCATCATGTGAAAACAGAGAAACCTGGGGTTTTTTACAGTTTCTCTCATGTAGGAATCCATGTTTGCTGCACCTAGCAAAATCTCAAGGCCACAGATTTTAACAGCAGATAGACAGATCACCTTAATAGACAGGAAGTGAGATATCAGGTTTTTTACTTCCCCACAATTCTCTATCCGCAGAAGGTGATACCAGTCTTGACATTGGTATAATTTTTGTCATAGGATCATTTAAATTGTGAATGTTGTCAAATGATAAGAATTTGAAGTAGTGAATGGATAGTACTGTTTGATTGTTGGGTCTATCTTTTATTTGTTTTCAAAAAAAATTAAGTATGGACCAATCCTTCAGTCAAGCTGCTCTGCAGGAAGATACACTGCAGGACACTGGTCCTTAACAAGACCAGGAGTCTTCTTCATTGGCAGAGACGATGGAAATATAGATATTTGGGACTTACTGAAGAAATCTCATGAGCCATCTCATTTCCAGAACGTCTCCAAATCAATGATCACTTTCATCAGCCCCTGGATTGCCTCACGTATGTTCATGCTGACTGCGCTTTACTGTGCCACCCTGTCTGCAAAATGGCCCATGACTCCAAGGCACACTAATCTTGCTACAGATGATCTTATCTATTATATAACTACATACTTCCACTAATTTAACACTGCACTGTATATATATAAATGCATACATCGGTTCTAAGTGTACTACCATGGCATAAACAACTAAAACCATTTAATTAAAAAAAAGTATGAAAGTATAAACTTTAAAGGGAATTTCATTTGTTAAGAAAATAAGAGGGCAGTAGGGCTGCCTTTTGCTGAAGTGAACAATAAACCAAAAAGACCACAACAAAAATGAACCCTCTGTAGCTCGTGTTTGGGTGGAGGTATGTGTTACTGTTGGAATTTAGATTGTTTATGTGTTTTATCAAATATCTTTCAGCAAAGCAGCATTTTTTAGCTGTTTCTGATGATCTTGGAGTACTGCATGTTTTGGAAATCTGTCAGAAACGAAGTCACCCTTCAAGGAATGAGGTTGGTAAGAATCTTTGTTAATCTCTGTGACACTTTATCCTGAAAACTCCAACACAGAAACAGGCCTGCCTAGAAGTACTTGCCTTCAAATGGATGGCAGTTAATTTGAGATCAGTATGGCCCTTTTCTCCAAAGATCACCTGTAGCAAAGCTGGCTTTTGCACAGAGCTCAGACAGGAGGCAACTAAAGGAAACCTGGGTGACAGTTGGCAGAATTCCACTGCTCTAACTTGTCTACATGAAAACACGGTAAAGAGTTCAGCATTGTTTGCCACATGCATAAAATGACACCTGGTTTCATGCATTAAAACAACGCTATATAGTGTATAGTAATGTAAACATAACAAGTTTCTCTTTCTTTACACCGTCTTGTCTGCATTTGTGTCAATTTTTTCCCCTGTACGTTTGGTACTTTGATTTATACATCTTGGTGTCTGATTCTAGCTTAGTTAAAGCACGTTTTGCAAACTGTTACTAACATTACCACTCATTCATTCTCTTTTGAAATAAGGACTATCTGTACCAAAGGGCCATGGGAACAATGGAAACTGTTTTAATTTCTTTTTATTTCCACATCATTTTCAGTTGTTCTTTTCCCCTACCACCCAGCCAAAGATCAAGCTAGTGTTTTCATCTCATCCAGTCCAGCAGTCTTACCTGCTACCTAGTCCGTTATTTTTACATCACAAAATCTTCTTCCCATCCTATCCCAGTTTTAAGTTAAGTTTATGTATGCACTTAAATAGTTTATAAACATCCCATAAAGGTTTGCTGTGTGCAGAGCTACAGCGTGTAGCAATATAACACCAGCTCAGCAGCCTCATTTTAGTAAAAGTAACTTCTTCAAAGCAAGGTAGGAGCTAAGTGCTATAACATGAGGAAACACATTGCTTCTGCCCAAATTACGTGTGTTTTGAAACTACACTATTTAGGGCACAGAATTATTAACCCAGGAGCAGTCACTAACATTTAGATTACATTCATTCTAACTGAAGTATTCACTGGAAAATACTAGGTTGTGGAAGAGACTAATGAAAACTAAAACACAGAATCCCAGATAAATGCACGGTGTAATACTGAAGTATGACATTTTATGGTTTATTTGTGCCTGAAGTGGGGTCAGTGAGGATTTGGACTGATTTAGTGAAATCACTAACCTAAAACTAGTTTAGCTGTTTCAGTGCAGGTTCCTGAAGGATGATCTACTCAGAGTCAGTGTAATAAAAATTATTTAACCCCATACATATTTGTATCCAAAATCAACTGGTTTCAATACACATCTTAATATTGTTTTGCTGCAAATTATTTGGAGATATCTATATTCCTAGTATAGATAAACTAATAATACTCTTCAGATCTTCAGCAATAATTCTGTGTCTTTGGGTGTGTAATGACCCTCATCTGTTACTGTGTTAATAGCATGCCAACATACTTAATTATTTTGAAAGAGAAGTCAAATATCTGAAGTACCGTGAACAAGAGTTTCAAGAGTATCAAGAACTTCAAGCCAAAACAGAATTGAAACGGAGCTGGAGGCACAGAGAGAGAAAACAGTATGTTGTACTTGGAATTGAGAAAACTTCCTTTGTTTCTTTGGGTCTTTAAAACACACCTATTTTGCTAGGCAGGATTTCCCATAGTGTTTTCAAAAATCAGGATGGACATAATCAGAATAGCTTAGCAGCTCATTTCACATTTACAGTTCTTAGGAGTGGAGTAGATGGTCCTAGTTCACATGAGTTCACCTCTTGGTCAAGTAAAACTCCTGCAAGAGAATTAAAGCCTACGGACATTTAACAACTATGAATTTGCTTTTCTTTTTACATCAGTTGCTCTTTCATAAAGTTACTTTTTGGCAACTTCCCTACAAACATTGCTCCTTCAAGCTAGGAGAGACTCCAGCCTTCCATTCTTTATTGACATAAGGATTTAGCCTATCTATTCTTTGGTAAATGGTTTAATGATACTAACTAATCAACCAAGGAAATGACAATTCAGTTAACATAGCCCTAAGTGATGCCTATTTTCATTAATTTGTGATAGCACTAATATTATCCACTGGAAAGCAATGGGGTCGCCTACAGATTTCAAAGCTTAACAGTGTCTGGTATGTGTTTCTCCTTCAGAGTATGACTACTCTACAGAAAACAAAAGGGACGGAGAGGCAAGAACATGGAGACTATACTATGTTTCTGGACCTGGAGAGCAGATACTAATGGATTTAGGACTGGTAAAGTGACAAGAAATACCTTCCTCATCAGATGCTTAGAGCCCATTATCACCTTTAGAACCAGCAAGCTTATTTCAGGACCTCTTTATTTCAGCAGAACATGTTTAGCTTCAGAAATAAAGCATCTTGCAGCTAGAGATGGTTTCATTAACTTTATCCATATGTTTACTCACAATGTGGTTAGAGAACAATTGTTTTGGGGCACATGTCCCCCACTATCTTTCATTAATACAGTTATAATGAATATTTTAACTATTTAAATAATAGTTTTCAAAGTTCTGTGTCTGTCAGGACTCTCTAAGCTGTAAAAACCTTAAACACAACTCAGACGGTCAAACCAACGTGCCAGTATTCACCCCTCCACCCTACATCTACCTGCTCCACCAGAGGGGAAGCCATTCTACTCCAATAGCTACATTCACACAGGCCATCCAAATTCTTTTACTCAGCTCCAGCAAGCATCTCCTTCCTCATCCCCGAAGTATTCACTCCTCTTGTCCTCTTACGGAGAAGCAGTAGGGGTTTTTGAGATGTTCAGGACGTGCTGCTCAGGAGATACAGTGACAGAAAGCACTCCAGAGCAAAGAACGCTCACCTGGGACTTGTGCAGCCCCACGTCCCTGAGCTGCTGCTAAAGGGAGAAGGGGAGGCGTGCAGGCACACGGGTACCTCAGATGACCACAACAATCACAGTAAGACAGGAGATGGAAGGAATAATTCCTCATGCAAAGGACCCACTGTCACCTAAGGGATTTAAAGATCAAAAACAGATTCTGAATTGCTCTTGTACATCAGTGAGCCATTGCAGCTCATGAAGGAACAAAGCTCATAGGAATGAAGGTATTTTTTACACTAAAGATGATTTCATCATTAGCTAGCTTTACCCACTACAACTTCCACAAGCAATGGCTTCCCCAAATAGCATGTGCAGTCACCTGGATTACAGCAGGGAAGAGAGGTGGCCATCACTGCTACAAGAGGATTTATCCCAAGAAGAGTGCCACAACACTCAAAAGGCAATGCTACTGCTTATGCAGGGAACAGTCAACACCAGTGCTCCCTCAACAAGAGCAACCCAGTTCTGTTCCCTTAAATGCAGCCACAACAAATATTCACCATGCTATAGTCTTCTATTTATTACTTACTGCACTTAAATGATAGGGGTTCCCCTTGCACCTCTGCTGAATCCGTACATCAATATGCTAAGGGAGGACCATATAAATTACTAAACAAATTTTAGGGGCTGCTGAACCAAAAGCATAGAACTGACCACACTATTCATAAACCCTTCAAACTTTGCAGGCTGAACCAGTTTTACGTGCCATCATCAGATTAGAAAATGATTGTTACTTAAGCCTGGCAAATGCTTACAAACAGAAAACCAAATCCATTAAAATATATTGTTCCCTTGAAGAAATCAGCATTATTTAGAACAAACAGCTTTTACCAAGCACACTGTGGCTGTTGAGTGTGTACATTTCTACCAGAAGACAATCATTCTTGAGAGAGATTGAATAGTGTTATACAGAAGTTTTAATATTTACCAATGTAAATGAGTTCAACAACTCATGAATATTAATGTTCATCCTCCATCCACAGAAAGGACTCTTTCGTAAGCGGTGTTCTGCTTGTTGCTTGGTTTCAATAGCCAGGTCAGACACCATGTAACTGAGCACAGCTTGTCAAGCAGAAATTAAATCTATCAGAGGAGGACAGATTAAACTCTATACGGGTGAGTTCACTCTTTCCATGACTCACCAAACTGTTTGAGGGTCACAGACTCCTGTCAAACAAATGTCCATATGGTCACGGTAGACACTAAAGCACAAAAGGCGACTGACACACGGGGGATTTGCAGAGAGGATCTTCGGCTGACAAGCAGTAGCCAACCCCAGTGCTCTGCTTCGTCAGAGTGTAGCCAGATACGAAACAGGAGCAGCGTGAGCCTCCTATGTCCCTAAATAAACATTGCAGATTGGTTTTAGGCATTGTTAAAAACGCCCTTCAACTTTCTACAGCCAGGATCACCCCATTGCGTACTTTTACCACTTTGATTGAACTTAAGTCAGATTTAAGAGATGTTTGGTGCCACTAGATAAGACCTGGTTTGAACATCAGGTTTTTGTTTGTTAGTTTGAAGTTTAAACGCTGTAGTAATATTCCTTGCCCCTCATACCAAACTACCTCTAAATTAAAACCAGGGAAAATTCAACAAGCACATCCCTACCACCTGCAGCACAGTTTGCAGTCAGAGCTCAAACAGGAAGAGAACACAGCTTCTCTGCTAAATCAATATTTAACTAACAACCTGTTCCATGCAGATACGTAAACATCCCATAACGAACTAATTAAAAAGCTCCGCTCTCTTATCAGGCCTGGACTTCGTTAGAACACCACCTCAGATCATCTTCCACAGATTTTTGATTAAAACAGGGCTATGAACTACATATATATTAAAATCAACCATACGTCGTGGCTTACCTGGCAAGTCCAACCACCCCCTTCGCTGTAGCTCTGTCACTACAACCCAGAAGAGGCGGCGGTCTCAACATGAGCCTTGTTCCCCACCACAGAGGCACTCTTGAGAGTTTTGATGAAGAAAGTATTCTAGAAGACAGCTGGATTTCAGCTGGGTTTTCCTAGCAGGGAGGACAAAGAGGCAGCAGATCAGGGCTCTGCTGATCAGCCCCCCTCCCTCCTCAGAGCAATCTGGGGAGCTGCAGGAATCCCCCAACTGAAAGGCAATAGCCTTCCTGAGAGCCATTTTCTTCCTTGTTCCTGTTCCCAAATAACACCAGACACATGAGATTATACATCCCATCATGCTCTGTTATCCTCTCTAACACAATCCTAGACGTTCAGATACCTGCAGGGTTGGCATTGCATTATCTCATGGCGAACTGTCCCACAGGCTAATTTTGCCTAGCAGATTTTGTTAAGACAAAATATAGGGTTTCCTGCATGGCTCTAAAAAAGTCAAACAGAAATAAAACAGTTAATTCATTGTGTAGGATGATATTTTAAAACAAACGTATCATAGTTACACTGAAGTGTAACACCGGTCCTTCCCCCACCGCAAATAACCATCCTCCAACTGTTGCTAGCTGCAGAGTTTGAGATAAAAACTTCTTATATCAAAATACATTTTTACTATTAAGAAAACCCTATACCTTGGGATGGGAAGGAAGATAAGGGGTTAAGATCTGGAAGCAGAAATAGCAGATGTGTTTCTGGCTTATCAGATTTATAGATTTATTCTGTAAAAACCCTGAGTATCTACTTCTGTTGGGGCTGTTTCCCTCTATTTTTAGAACCCATCTGAATAGCTGCAGCTACATTTCTTGCCTGGTGCATTAATAAACGTGCACATACGTTAAGCATTTGGAAAAGACAGATCTAAAGCTCTGAAGTTTCTGAGGGTGTAGGTCCCCAGCGGCCTAAGCCAGCCCAAGGTCATGCTGTCACCCCCTCTACTCCACATCCCACGCCATCCCTACCCATCTCTTGCACGCTCCTCTAATACGCCACTTTGAGAAGCTGAAAAAGGGGGAGAAGTGATTCAGTGTCAGCTGGATCAGCCACACAGCCCAGGCAGCATCTGGACAGTCCTGTTTAAACAAATGGCAATGGATTAAAACTCCACGAATGGGTCTAGTCCACTCCTGCACCCACCCAAGTGCATCATATCCTTAACACTTGTCAGCAGAGTTGCACAGACCTATAGATTCTCTTCTACTTTTCCTGGCGGACTACAAATTACAGTTCTTAGCTGCTGCCCAGCTCAGCACATGGCCATCACTGGGTATAACAATTTGTACGTAATTTTGGTACAAGTCCTGTAACTGTTTCTGTAAGAGCATCTGCATTCATTTTCTTTACCTGGGAAGTGGAGGTCCCACCTGAAGGAAGTCCACACACTCCAAGGACATCTGCTCTCTGAACTCAACTGCAGGCTTTGCCCTCTGCATTTAACCTCTTCTAGCACTAGTAAGAGCCCCTGCAGAACAGGAGCTGCTCCCAGTGTCAAACTGAGTTACACCAAGCAGACAACAACAAAGGTTAGTATGGTAGAAGAAGTTCCTGGCTGTGCCCACAGGGTTGACAAGAGCTCTACCCTACAAACCACACACAGCCTGAGGCTGCTCTTTTTATATAAAAAAAAAGATGTTCATTACTTCTTTGATATAAGCAGGCTGTTTTAATCTCCCAATTTAGTGTTTCTAGATTAGGGTAATTCCCACACTAATCCTGTTCCTTAAGAATCTGTAACAATCATAAGTAGGCAGCTTGACCAGATTATATAAATAATAATATGAAATATAATAATACATATAAGAATATATATATGGGACAACATATAACAAAAAAACCACTTGGGAAATGTCTCTTTAAAAGAGGATTTCTAAAATACAAAACGTGTTCTACATGTTGTTATAACTAGATTAACAGCAAATGTTTCATTTGAATAATACTAAAACTTTACTATATTTTTATTAATTAGATTAACATTAATAGTTTATGAAGTCATTAATTTCCCATTGTAAGGTTAAAATAAAGTTGACAGAGCAGTGCACTGCTGCACTGAGTTACAGAACCCTCCTGTAGCAAAACCTTACACTTATTCAAAAGGTGCTCACTTACATCTAGATTACAATAAACAATGAAAACTTAGTATTTCGTTTATCAAATAACTTTAAATGCAAACATCTTTCATCTAGTGCCAATACATCTACACACCCAGTGCAGAAGCCAGGCTATGTTTAAAGCATCAGCATCCTGCAACAGAAGAAGAAATGCTGCCACAACACCGGTTTGACAACTTCCTTATAAAATTATTCCTTTTGGATTTAAATTGAGTAGTATTTAGTTGGTTTTTTTTTTTTAAATTATGTAACCAAAATGTGGGGTCAATCTAGAAACTACAACAGAACAAAACATCTTCTGAAAAGCTAAATGTCTTTATGGAATTAATTCACATGTGTAGCCAGTGCAAATGGATGGCATCATCTTAGACAGGCTTAAATAATCACTAACTAGGCTTAGTCAAATGTTGTTCTTAATTCAAATTTTATTTAGAATTTAAATTTATAGTTTAAAAAGTATGCACATTCTGTAGGTATAAAAGTTTAAAAAAATACATCGATTTATTGATAAATGCTTCAGGTTAAATTTACATTTTCATACATTATCATTATATTGCAATAATTGTTTTGCATCTTTTAACACTTATAAAAAATAAATTAATGAGATTGAATAAACCATTTGAAATCATGCTAAAATAATTCCTTAGAAGAGAGAGGTGAAGTTTGCCATAGCAATTCTTAATTCCTTGCTAGTGTAAATAAATAACTCTTCAACTAAGCAATATAAGGAAGTACAGGTTAGCAGAAAAGCACTTACCCACAGGGTGAATGGAAAGCCACGGTGAGATGCCAACATTGTACCAAAAAGATGAAGAGAATTAACTTCTACCCAGCCAGCTGACAGCAACTCAGTGTTTGACCTCTCAAAACACATAAACCTCTCGACCCCACCCACTCAATCCCCCCTTCCTCACTTGGGGTGACCTGTGAAAGACAAGGAATGACTCTGTATCTCCTTTTGGTTAGAGGGACTATCAAAACATCTGTATGCAATTTGGTAACTGTTTTAAACCAGATCAAAAATGTCTGTCTTGAACACAAAATTTCTAATTACTCACCATAAATTACTAATGATAAGATTTGAGAGGATGGCAATAGCTGAATCTAAGAGTCACAGTGAACTGCAATCCCACCCAAACTCCCCAGGAATAATGTCACTCAACCCATTCAACGCCATGTAACAACTTAGGTTTCCATGTTTGGGAGATTAATTTAACTAAAAGACTCAAAGATGTAACTGCCTTCCTGCAGAATTTGAGTCTTGCATCTCCAGAGCCACAGCCCTTCAGAGAGGGCTCAAACACATCTAACTACTAGCAGACAGACAAAGGTACTTCAATGAAAATACATGAAACTCTGGAGAGAGAAGAAGTATTGAAACATCAAGAATAAAGTAGCAGTTTACAAGGACCAGAAGTATTTTTTGAGAAGTAAATACCTTCCAGACCTCCTTTATATACGAAAAAACATGGGGGGAGGCAAAAAAAAGAGAAAAGATAGAAAGATGGGGGGATGGTGAGAAAGAGTTAATAGTCAACACCTCCGAACCGATGCCCCTGCAACACACAAGGTCATTTATATTAATCATTCACGCTGCCTTCTCTCTGGCCATGTTTCTGTGCATAAATCAAACGCTGTGTTACCCAAGGGGTAACTTATCCTGGCATCACCGAACACGTCTTCCTAAAAAAGGGTCCATTCCATAATTCTGAGACCCCCTCTCCTTTCCAAAGGAGACACATGCACATTTATACATAGATATATACAAACAAGGTTAGAAAAATATTTAATTTTTGCTTGTTTAAATAATTACTGAAAAGTGTTAATACAGGGATACATTAATATTTGTACAATTAAAACTTTATATATAAATATTTTATATATATATATATAAAGCATTTTTCATAGCAGCCATTGCATATATAGTAAAACAAGTCTATCTGAAGTCCATGCTGCAAAACTCAGGCCAAGCAGCGCTAATCCTCTTCCGAGAGGAACATCTGTACCAGAGACAGGATTTCAGGAATGAGGAGTTCTACTGCCACTGACAGCAGAGATGTTGCTTAATTTTCTACCAGGTATTTCCCAGACCATCTAAGTGCATAGTGTTTTTAGGGAGAAATGCCACTATGTGGAATCACCTCACAGTCTCTAAGCTTGTCTCTAACACCCAAATCAGGCCAACACCTTCTTCTAATGAAAGAGTGAAAACATAACGGAATGGCTTAAAATTTGTTAACGCAGGACGTTCAGGGGCACTGTCACTCCTCACACGGCTGTGGGAAGCCCGATGAGGGGCATGGAGGCACAAGGAGGCGGCATCGTGCAGGACAGGATTTAGTAACTCATATTTAGTTTGTTTTTGTTGAGCTCCCTTTCCAGGTTTCCTATCAGAGTATCAATACTTTCTTGCAGGTCTTTGAGGTTTGCTCTGTGATCCACCACGGAGTCTATCGCTTGCATTGTCAAATAGCTCTGAAACGTGTGCTCCCTGGGGAGAGGCTGCGGGGGTCTTACCGGGGCATCCGACTCCTCGGCTTTGCTGCTGTCATCCCCGCTCTCCGTATCTTCCGAAGGGACGTCATCATAGTCTGCTTCGCTCAGGCAGTCTTTTGGGTTTAAGAAGTAGTTCTCCCCACAACTACTCCAGTCTCCAGCGTAGCGGTTGCTCGATGGGCTGTCTAGACCTGCTGGCCTTGGTCTAAGTACCCCAGACATCTCAGTACCGCTCAGATTCAGCATCTGAGGTCTCTGCCTCTTGGGTCTCAGGTAATTCAGGGAGGATGGGTGCTCGGGAAATGCATTCAGATGTGCTGGTTCTTTGGCAGGCGAGTGATGTACTAGAAAAGAGGAGAGGTTAAACCAGTCAGGACTGAATCCATGCTGCAACAAGAAAAGTCCATGACAGATGCCCACTGTCCTCCCTCGATGTCACACACTAACAGCATGCATGAATACATGCAAGCTTACAGCCAATACATTCCACTACTACGTTTCCTGCCACTGTTTGGTACGAAATAATTAGAAAAACTACTGTAAAAGCTCAGTTTTGAAGATTCATGCCAGATTCAAATTGCAATGGAGAAGTCTATCTAAAAGTAGAATCTCCCAGAGCATTGATTAAATTCACTGCGTGAGTTAATCACCATCCAGCTCTGGGTCAAAGAAAAGCAAACAGCTCAGCTCACACGCTTCGTCCAGGCTAAAGGAGTAACAGAAAGCAGGCACAGCAAAAGAGGTTAAAACACAACAAAAATACCACCGAGAAACACCTAGAGAAGCTGAAGACGCACTAAGAGTTGAACTCTTCCACTTCTCTTTTGCCCTCATGTTCTGTGCTATTAAAGAAGCTCATTTGCATTAATTTTTCTAAGCAGCCACAACCCCATGTCAGACATACACTCAAACAGGTTTGATGGCAATGTTACCTGAGCTCACGATTATACAGCATAAGTTACTAACAGTCTCCTCCACTGTTACCGGCTTCCTATGGTAAACAGCACAAATATTTTTACCAACCTGTGCCTATTAAGCATCTGAGCTGCAAAACTACTTTTGGTTTTATACAGACCATTACCTCTTGTAAAAAGCAGCAGAGACTTTCTACTTCCATTCACTGTTGCAAACACAGCACACACAAACCCCTGCAGTTCACAATCTCACCCACTCCTCGTTACACACACAAGCACAAAGGCTCAGTCCTGAGATGAGCCCAGTGCTTCCCTTTCCGGGTCCGCATTACCGGTCTCTCCAGGGGAATTTAGTCTTACTTTACGTTTTGCACAGTAACATGCAATAACTATCGCTGCTTTCCCCCCCGCCCTCGTGCTATAACAAAAGCCCTTCTGTTTCAATTATGCTCCATTAAGAGGAAGGGCCATGGGTTAACAATAACTTGCCAGTATTACAAGGTCTAACTGAACAAGGACTGTTTGTTTTCAGTTGGAAAAATACGGAAATTGAAGTATTGCACAACATGTTGATTATCAAGCTGTCTCAATCTACAGAAGATTAAATATAAGGGACCAGACCGCGATCCTTCTGTCAGGTCCAACTGTACTGTTTACACTGTCTGGTGTTCACCTGCTCATGTCTCTGCACTCGTGTTTTACCTCCCTTTTAGCACAATGTCCTGCAGTTCTTGCAAGCAAAGGGATAGCATGTGGCTTGCTCTTCAAGGTGAAGAAAAACTCTGCTGCTTACCCTACTCCTGCCCTTTTTGCAGCAATGCACACTCCTATGGGCAGAGATACACCTACCTGCGTTTGTTTCCCACAGCAGCCACGTCATAAGTCACCCCCAAGGTTTCACGATTAGCTCCTGCACAGTATTTGCTGCCCAAACAGCTCTTGGTCTCCCTCTTCCTCCACCCATGTTTCACATCTCTCCTGCACGGGCTCACTGACCTGACTGAAAGCTTCTTTTCAATTTTGCTAGTCAGCAGCTTTGGGGTTGCCCAGCTGCAGCTGACAAGGGAGCAGAAGTGTCCTCAATCACCTCAAGCCCATCATGAAGCTGCAGCACCATAGGTCTCCTTTTGCTCTTATTTTCAGGCAGAGGTTTCCGTGAGGCTGCAGCAAGCAGAGCCAACAGCTGGCAGCTTCCCAGCAGCACTGACCCACAGCGTGGTCAGCGTGTACTTGTTACAGCCACAGGTTTGGCTGTCACAGGAGGCGACTCCAGGGCATAGCTGCCATCAGGTCAGTAGAGTATGGAAAAAATTTAAAAAGCACTGCTATTTACATTGCCCACAAGCAGCTCTTCAAGCTGCCCAGCCAGCAACATCCTTTCAGCACCTGTACCTGAGCTACTGGAAAGCAACTCACCCACTCAGCTGAAAATCAGGGCAGAGTGGCTAGCAACGGCTAATGCAAGCCAAGTTTTATAAATCAGACTTAGTGGGGAGTGGAGAGGGAGGGTATTAGACAACACAACTGAGGCTATACTTGTTGGGTTTTTTTCCCTCCAGTATGTTAGTTGTCTACATTGACGTTTTTCCCAAACGTATCTTTCCCATGGCTAAGGGACAAAGGCAGGCACAGGGGCTCAGTGGCCACTGTAGCCCACACATCAGCAACACGCCTCGATGCACAGTGGCTCTTGCCAACAAGGTTTGTGGCAGTAGGAAGGAGCCTAGTGATACAACGGTTTCCACCCAGGGAGTAAGAGGAATGAAGGAGCCCACAATGGCTGAAATCACTGTCTCGCCCAGAATATTCCTTATACTAATCAGTATCGGATATACCACAAGAAACCTGCAAGCACTTGAAAGACCTCAGTGGGCTATTCACAAACCGGGCAGTTACACTGTGCTGGTCAAGTGAGCTTACAGTCTCTTCTTTTGCATTCCTTCACTTGTCCTGATACTTCATAGTTTTACCCAAGAAAGGATTAATGCTTCCCTAAAAATTCTTTCTAATTAAAACAAAACAAAAGAGACCCCCAAAAGAACCCACCTTACAAATTTAAAATAAATCTCTAGATAAAAACTTAACAAGTACTATTGGCTAAGTAGAGCAGTGACTGTTTAAGATGACCTGTGTAATAACAATACCATGTAAATTCCTATATTTTTCCGGTAATCATAAAAACCCCTTTAACTGACAGCAAAATCATACATCTTATTAGCTCATAATCAAACTATGTAAGGCTACATATTCATGTTCCTATCCTGCACTTTGCGGGCTAGTACATATTCATTTATACCTCATGTCTAGGAATAGACAACAAATCCAGACACTTTTTTTTTCTTAAAAATTATTGTATAGAATCTGCCACATACAGATCTTTGCCAAACCATGCTTCCATGTCAGGAGCCTTTCCTGAACCCTCCAAAATAAAATGCTTCAAGAACCACCTAACTAGGAATTACAATTTCTCTTTATAATGTTTGCAATGGAGGGAGGTGTCAGGAAAAAAGAAGCGCCTTTTGCCAAACACTCTTTAAATGAGTTGGGGAATATTTTGTATACTGAACACAGAGCTGACTCAAATGCAGTCACAGCATCTGTAATTCAGTATTGCCAAGTCAGGCCCTTTGTGACCCTCTATGCTTTCCAGGTGACCTCAAGTCTCCTACAAAAAGCAGACCTCCTCTTCAAGTAAAAAATAAAATAAATTTAAAAACAAACCCAATCAGACATATTATTAATTTAGATTAACTGTAATTCCATTTCATGTTTCAAATGGTGCAGAAATTCAGCAGCTTCCCAAGAGCAATTATTGTGTTCTAAAAGGGAACAATTAAGAAGCTGTGTAGATGAGGTGAATCTTCTCTTAGCCTCAAGAACTAAAGGGTTTACACTTCTCAAATCTGAGAAATGGATATTAAATTATTCAGGTTACCAAGCAGATCAGCTCTCCACAGTTAGCCAGACCACTGTGAAAAAGGAAGATATAGCACAACAGACCCGCCTTCTGCAGGGTTAGATAGCTTTCAACAACTGCTGGGCCAAAGACTATCTGAAAACAAACTAAACCCATCAGATCCAAGGTTAAGTTGTTTCACAGTATTACTCTCCAACTCTCCCTGTTTAACTGAAAAGCTGCAATAACCTTTGTCCGCCCCTGACTTTGGGCATTGCTTGTGCAAGGGAAGGCTGCGGTTCAGCAGCAGCAAGGCACAGGAATTCACCACAGGCTTAAACCCAGGGCTCCAGATATCATCCTGACTATTTCCACTGGCTTACACCTCTCTGAATACCAGCGGGAACGTGAACACTGTGCAATCATTTCCCATTTGAAAGGCAGATCTTAGCAAAAATAGTTACCTTCACATCTACTTTGGTAGTTTATTAGGAAAATTAGAATTACACCTCCCTTCTTATTGAGAATTGACCCCAAATTATGCAAAAGCATATGGCCTCCTAAGTCTGGAATTGGGAGCTAAAAGGTACTTAGGGTGTTTTGGTTTGGGTTGTTTGGTTGGTTTGGGGTTTTTGTTGTGTTTTATTTTAAAAACGTTTTTCCTTATGCGAAGCTTTGCGATATCAATCAGAAGTTGCACAGCTCTTACTGTAAGGATATTCCCAACTCGGGCAAATTACAAGAGCAGAAATAAAGTAATCCTTCAGGTATCTCGGAGACCAAATAACTAATGAATTCCATGCACAGATAAACCCGAATAGTCAAAGCAGGAGAACAGAAGGAAAAAACAAAACAAACAAATAAAACCAAACACCACCCCCCCACACCCCACCCCCCCCAAAAAAAGAGATCCCCAAACACCCTAATTCAGATGTGGAAACCTTACTGTCACTGGGTTTATTTTTTCATGTGTTTTTACTCTCATAAAGCACTCTTCACCATTTCTTACGTTATACTCAAAGTCTGCCATCTGGTAAGAAAGCAATTAAAAACAACAAACTTTCCATTAAACAAAGTGACCGAATACAAAGAGTAGATTATAAAATTGTCATGATTTCTTTAGATTAATAGGTGATGCCATAGTACCTCCTGTTTTAAGAATTCTGATGCTGCTCAGTCATCCTGTGAATTAACGTACACTGTCGCACAGTAAAAACATACAGCAAGGTTTGATATTTTCCGTTGATTAGATTCATGAAACAGTACCTGGCCACAGCTGGAGTAAATAATGAAGAACCTCTATGTGTTTTTTGAAGTCCAGGGCACTAGCAAGCTCTTCTGAGTCTGTGAAGACTCTGTTGTTATGGTTGGTGGTTTCCTGCCTCTGGCTCAGTAACACAGGCCCAAAACATACAGCTAAATTCTGGCACGTCATCTTATTTACTTCATGGTATGAAGCCACCAGTTTCAGGTGATCCAACAGCATCTTCAGGGTAGCCTAAAAGAACAAAATACTTCTCAGGAAATAAAACACTACACGAAGATAGTGTTGACATCCTAACATCACCGCTCTAGAAGGCTAAGACCAAGGCTGATAGCTATGTTTTTTTTACCAACACCCACCAATGGAACATCTAAGTGCTGAATCAGAAAGGCTGTATTAGACTATCACAGAGCAGACCAGTTAAAATAGACTTTCTGGTAAAATTCAGTTTGTTTTTTACCTGATCTCAGTTCTACATGGATGAGTTTTCTCACAGTGGAAAGGGGACATGAGAGAGGTGAGAGAAGCTGCAGAAGCAGTAGAGATGATCCAGGTACATTAGCAAATAAAGCAGCCCTCAAGGTAACTTCCAGGTACTGTGCAGGCCACTCGCTCACTCTCTCCCATGGGCTAACTGTGATTTTCTACAGAGGCGAATTCAGCAGGTAATGACACACAGCACTATTACACTACACAGTACGGGAAGCACAGGCATTCTGCTTTCCTAAGCATGTGCAATAAAGCATTTGCCTATGTAATTACAACACACAGATCAGAGAGTTTCAGAGAAATGGAGCAGGACACCACATGGGAATAATCTTCGATTAGAAGTAGTGATCACAGCTTTTCATTCAGTTTCACAGAGACAATATAAAATGCAAACTAGAATAAATCCAGCAATGCAGACTCTCCGATTAACCACAGCATGGAAATATTTTCAGAGACATGGAGCATCAAAAATCCAAGTAGACCATTAAGTCAGGAAACAGGTGTGCACATTTTGACATATTTTATATGCAGCATGAAAACGTTCCTTTATTTTCTGAAGCATGCAATTTACTTGAACCTGCTAACATCACTCACCTTCTCAACGTCTGGCAGGCAATCCAGAAGAGCTGCTGTGTGCTCAGAGTCACTCGGGTCATTCTCACAACCACTTGCTGTCATTTTCAAGGGACTTTTCACCATGGCATCCAACACTGCTTCGTAGAGCTGCTTGGTTATCAGGGGGGAGGGTAGCTCTCGCAGGTAATCCTTCAGGACACCTTCACAAGAGACGCAAGAACAGTTGTCTTTAACAAGCTGCAGAATCACTTTCCAGTGATTTTGGGGAGCACTAAAGCACATCAGCTTCACCTGTCCCATGAGAAAATCCTCCGTGTCAGTGACAAATCTTGCAGTTGGGAGCGAGGGATGGGAAGACGGCAGCAAAAGGGCACAGTGAACCGTGGGTACGTGAGGGCTCCCCAGAGGGCCAGCTAAGAGGCAGCAGGTATCTCTGCAACGTCCCCACGAGGCCGGGGGCACCAGCACCCCTGTCCCTGCAGTTCTGGCAGCATCTCCAAGCCCACACAAGGCAGCTCATCGCAAACTAAGGAATGAAACCAGGGTAGGAAGATGCACTGCCTCCAGAGAAGAGAGGTGCGTGCGGGGGCTGCTGCGTGTGCAGGAGTGGGTACACCGGGCTCAGGGCGAACATCCCTCCAGGTCCCCCTCCTGATCAGGGCGAGGGAGAGGCAAGGCTCTTAGCAGTCCACCTCCTGCCCAAGGAAGGGAGCTCCTACAAACACCAAAGTCTTCAGCTTAATGACACCTCCTCCTTTATATTCGACCAGCAGTTAATTTTCCTTTTCAGTTTATTTTCAGCTATAAAATTATGAGCAAACATTCCAGTGGCACATTTGGTGAAGTACACAGCTTCTTCTCACCTACCAAAGCACAAACCACACAGATGTCCTCAAGTGGAAAACGTCAACTCCCCCCTGCCTCTGGGTACTCTGTATCCCCAGCACACCGCTCGCTTCTGCTGTGACTAATATAATTCACATCCACAGGAGACATTGGCTAAAATACCCGCGCACTGAGCTCTCCCAGTTGCAGAGACATACTGCCCTGTTTCAGAAGCTGGGAATGCTAGAGGAGAGGCTGTTCCTAGAGAATGCAACAACCAGGCAAGTGCCTCACTAACCCCTGTTCCTTCAACAGATGCAAACAAAAGAATTGAGCATTTGCATTCTTGTAAACTGGCTTTAGAGGCTGGCTGATACTTCAGTTTCAGTGGTGTTTCAGTGACTGTAAGAATTATAATTTAAAAAAACCAAAACATTAAGACATCTAACAGCAGCCCCTGGAAAGAGGATGCTATCCAGGACCAACATATCCAGTACAACTGATACAGAAAACTTGGAAGGAAACAAGCCTGCCTCCCAGCAGCTTTTATCTTCCTTAAAAAACGCATTCTGTGCCACAAAGATCTACCCATTTTAGCTAGACAGCAATTGAATTTAAATACTTAAAGAAGAAATGGTGGGTTAAAAAACTCTTTTTGAAAGCAGGTACTGTAATTAACAAAGCAGCCTGTGCTCTAAAAAGGCAAAGTTGGAAAGGTAGAAGATTTTTCAGTATGCACTCCTCACAGCCTTGTAAAATCCCAAATCACAGCAAATACCATCACACTATGCTATTTAACAAAACAACAGTTTTTATAAACTCAGTCTTTATAACCTAGCTGTAAACTGAACTGTATAACAGTAGGCTTTGTTATGAGGTCGTTTCTAAAAAAAATACAGGGAATGAAAGTTAACATTTTCCCCTTCATAGCCATGTTCACATTCAGAAGGCAAGTAAAAGTTCTACCTGTATAAATATTTGTATTTGAAAAAGAATACTGCACCTAGCAGTAATGCAGCTACTGAAGCCATACTGCACAAGCAGCGCTAACTGAAGTGGCATCACCCCCTGGAGCTGCCATCTCTCTCCGCAGCATAAGGCGTAGGGCAGCCAGGCAAAACTCCGGTCTCTGCAGACCACCACACCACGTCTGACAGCTCACTCTGTGCTTAAAATGGAAACATCTCACCAGGAATATAAAATATGCAAACAACCATCCACATATTTTCCAGAAAATATATTCCTTCTGGTGGTTTTTGTTTGTTTTAAAAAGAATATGCCACTTTTGTTACTGCTCCACTTAAGTGGCTAGTTTTTGTTTAAAAACTTACTCATATCCCTCCCTCCCTATCAAATTTTATTTCGTCCCTGGATTTTAAAGGCCTGTGTTTCATGCATGAATTAGCTGACTAAAATATTTATGAGACAAATGTGGCAGAGGCTGGTTCTGTACAACATGGGTTGGGGTATTTTCCTTTTTCCATAAGCAAAACACTAGCAAGAGATGCTGACTTTTATCAGGATCTTTGTTTCAGCTGTGCTTTTTTGGGAGGGGGAGGCTGAAATCAGAATCAGTTTACAGTAGAAAATGGTATGTCATAATCAAATCAGCTTATACTGTTGAAACACTCACAACTATCTATTAACAATCATTTAGTAGGAATTCCTGTAAGAGCATCCACAGTCATAGGACTACCACCTGCCAAAGGACTTTCTCCTGTTTAGCCCTGAATAACAGGATAGTTTGGGAGCCATGAATGCCCCTTGACCTTTCTAAATCCTTTTGCTATTCAGTCAGCTAAATTAGCCCTGTAAGAGGCTGCTGTTATTTTTTTTTCCACGAATCTATGCTTCCCGCTGCTGCTAGCCCACTAGCACATTCCCCTTGACACAACCACACACAACAAATTTAGACAGTGAGCAGAAATTGCCATCCACTTCATTAATTCCTCATTTTTCTGATGCACTGAACTGTTAACAGTATTGCATGCTTTATGCAGAGATATGAATTCACGTGGATGTGAACAGAGACGATGCAACAACATGACTACTGGTCAGTTCTGAAAACTGGCTGCACACTTCAGTCTGAGCCATGAGCACACTTGTGTGTAAGCCTGTGCCAATCCCAGGAGCATTTCTCAGTCAATATTTAATCATTAAACATTCATTCTTTAGTCTTTGGAGAGCTGTCAAAGAAAACCCACCTTTTTAATCTTTTTGAAAAGGAGTGCTACTCAAATTCAAAAAGGACACAACACAGCACCTCTCTTCAAATCAGCCAAGATTTATGCTGAGGATTCATATTTTACGGAACACATGTTTTGGCTGATAAATGCATGAATCATGTGCATCAGCCTCAGCATTGCAAATACAGCTGTAAAACATCAGGGGAAACATTCCCCCTCAACCCAGCTTCCTAAGCACATGCAAGAGACGTTTTGTGGGCTCTTTTATTCCTAGCACTAAGCATGGTGGGTACCTCAGGTCTGTCAGCAAAAATTGCAGGTTCCCCTTTCAATCCAGACTACACTGTTTACAGCAATTAGTGAGTGGGCTACACTTTGGTTAGCAGAAGTTATGGGTGTAAACACCCCTTCCCTCCCTGCTTTCCCCCAACTCACACAGGACCCCTGCACTCAGTCCTTTCAACAAAACACTAATGCAGAAACTATAGGCAACCATACAGCACAGCTGCAGGGGTACCAGGGAAAAGAATTTTTTTTTTTAAATGTCATTCCTTAAAACTATCTTTTCCTTGTAAGGAAAGCAGTGTGTAAGTAAACTCTTGCAATATAACATATATACAAAAGCATACCCAGTGGTCTTCCCACAAGACAGGCACCAAGGCTGTAGTCTTTTCACTCTTACAATACAAATTCCAGATGTAAAAAATTATCCTTCAGTAGTACAACCAAAAAAAGGGCCAGCAGGACCTGCACAGTCACCAGAAGTTCCCCATCACCAATGAGGCTTGCAGCAATGTATACTGAAAAACTGAAGTACACTTTTGTATTTAACCACCACATCATAAACTCATGATGGAAAGATCAGTCAGACTGTGCCACTGCCTTTCCAGGGCTTTGCATCAGTACCAAGCTCTCCTGCGGTTCAGACTTTGGTTTCATCCAGTTCTGGCTGGTTCTGAGTGTGCAACGTACTTGGGGAAAAATCAAAACGCTTACAAAATGTTAACAGGTTCTTTTGTATATGGATGAGAATTAAGTTTCTATACCCTTTCCCATGATACTCCCGAATTGTTTCTGCGAATACTGTTTTATCATAACGATTACTTGCAGCATGGGATTGCAATGTCATTTTTATTATTCCATTAGCCAAACGTTTACATTAACCAAATAGCAGTTTACCATTTGTCTGCTTATTATCTGCTTATTTGTCTGCAATTATCAGATGGTTTCTGCTGTTTGGCAGAAAGCAAGAGGGTTTTTTTGCCCCTTCTGAGTTGATTTATAAAAATCAGGACGAAAACAGGACTTCAATAATTTCATGGAACAATCTGATCTGAGAAGTTATCACCACTTTTTCTCATTAATTTATTTGTAAAGAGAAGAAAAGTATCCAGTTTAAAAGATCTTTTATACTATTTACTTTTACTGTACATCTCCTCTTTATAAAGAGTATATCCCATCAGAGTGAAACACAAACACAAGTTCCTGCTGCTGAGAACGCTGCTTGTGAGCAACACTGAACTCAACAGCAAAACAAGCCAAGGCACATAGGCGAACCAACTAGCTGCACATTCTCAACCAAATGTTTATTTAATCCAGTAAATGTCACTAAGTATCTTCTGATGCCACTTTGCATAATTATAAAGTGTAATGAACAAAACTCATTCCCAATACACTGAAATGAAATAAACCAGCAAACAGGGTAGAACTGTCCCATACAGCTGGATGTTGGATGTTACAGAAAGGGCTTTGGCACAGAAAATTTATACCCTGACTACTGTTGTTATATTTTCCATCCCCTGGATATGTAGGAAATGAATGCTCCCGTCTAATTTACTGGAGCAATTGGTTTAGTTGGTGATGCCTGAAATTAGATCAACTTTGGCTTACATAACAAGTATCAATAGTTATAAAACTGTTCCACTTCTAAGCAAAGTAAAAATAGTCAACAACTTCAGTTCTGCAGTGCAACTCCTGTGAAGACACACGTGAAGAGCTGATGCAGATGCAGACAGGCTTCCTAAGACCTCCTTGCTCCTGTACTCCCAGTCCCTCCCATGTTTGCCAGGAGCTTGCTGTGTGACAGCAAGTAGAGGGCCAACTCCAGCGAGCAGGAGAAAGCTGCTATTTAATTACTTTTTAACAGAAGTAATGATCAAATGAAGGCACTTTCCTGCAGCTCTAACTAGCCTGCACAAGATGATAGGAAGCGTTTCCAAAAGTGTTGCAATTTCCAGTATAGAGGGAGGACCACGGGCTGATCGAGATGGCCCTTGGATCACATGCGGTAGAACAACCAGCACAGCGGATGTGCCTGATCACAACTAAGTGGTTCAAGATCTGCTCCAACAAAAAAGAACTGCAGAGGTTTAACTGGCTCCTTTCAGGCCTCCTCTTCCCTCTATAACTGGTAGAAGTTACTGAAAGCAGCTCTGTCCCTACCTTTCTCCTTCCAAATCACTGCTGCTTCATATTTAGACATCCCCAGGGTTACTGCACCCATTCCCACCTAACCTTTAGCAATATAAAGCAGCAGTAAACAGCTTGTTAAAGGACAACAGAAAACTAGTTCAGATCACAATTTCACCTTCTAAATGGTATGTTGGGAACATGGCACAATTCCACATTAAAAGAAAAGCAAGCAAACGTATTACCTGTTATGACATTAATATCTGGGTACTGGCTTTCACAGAGAGTAACAGCCTTGCTGTCCCTCTCAAACGCCTCTCGAAGCTCTTTCTTAACCGCTGCTGAGCCACATAACCGATACAGGCCTACCACCTAGAAGCAAAAACAACAGCCCCACATCAGTCATTTTCCTGCAGAGGGGACTAATAACTGACATCATGTGTTGCCTCATAAGTGCAACAAAACCAACTGTTTGGAAATGTATGTTAAGGAAACTCAGTGCAAATGCTTAACATCAAATGGTCACATACGGTATCAAACATTTCACAAGAGACGCAGTTGGGACTGTTAGGTAGCAAGTGAGTAACGCTAATGTTTCCTGCAACCCTGAACATGCTGAGCAGTATTTTGTTGACAGAACATGAGTTTTAAATTGGAATCATTTAATGCTTGGCTTTTACGCAAACTCAGGAAACAAAGAAACACAGATGAAACATCTGTTTTCTTCTCATCCTACTTATTGAGATCACCATTATTTTTCCTAGTATAATTGTTTAATTATAGCAAATAGAACTGGAACTTCAGCAGAAAGAAATGAGGAGAAAAAGCGTTTTGAGCTTTATGTATACAAAATTACAGTATACCAAAATACAGTTATTAATCATTAGCAGAAACAGCAGTCATACAACTACCTACTAAAAATAAGAAATGCTGTAAACCATTTAAAAAAAAAATCTTTCCTACAAGATTAAGTTATATAGTAAACAAAATTTAAGTTATTTTATACCAATAACCAGAGTTTCAAGAAAATTATGAATACTCCATTATTACACCTATAACATGGTGTTTTAAAGACTACAAGATGCTTACTTCCATGGGTTTCAAATTTTATGAAAAGTTTTATGCAAAACAAGGGTTAACATGCTCAAGGCGATAGGAACGAAACCCATACCACTCTTGGACTGAATTATTAGTTAAATCATGTGCTTTCATGCACTTGAATTTTGCATTTTATCACCACTTCTCATTTTCATCAGCATCATTTATACAAAGCACTCCTATGATTTTAAGGAACTACATCTTAAACATATTCATTTTATTGTAATGAACCTTATAGGCAGCTGTACTGAGCAGTAAATGGTTAGTCCAAAACTACCACGGATTCAAAAGACAAAAAAAAAAAAAAACAAACCCAAAAACCTGACTTGGACCATGCAAATCTATGTTTGCAAACAAGAATTATTTGTTTGTCCATATGTTAATTCCTCTTTAAGTAAATGGGAAAGGAATTTGTACTCCCTTGTTCCCAAGACTAATTACGGTCTGCTATTTGCCTAAGACAATTTCTTTTAAACTTTCAAAGTTTTCTAATGCCACATCTGAAATTCAGGTGGAGATAACATGCCATGACAGTAGTCTGCAATCTATAGGAAAGTCAAAAATGTCAGACAAGCACGTGGTTAAAACAAGAAGTTAACAGTATATTTTGCATTTTTGGTTCTCCCTGTGCAAATACACAAATTAGATTTCATGCTCAAAAGCATCAGGTACATTCAGACAATTCAGATCCCAATCGCTTCATTACCAGTGTTGCCTTGATTACCCAATATCATTTGCATGACTAGGTGCTAATAAGCCCAAAATAAAATGCTGAAACCATGGGACACATACATTGGAAAGAATAAAACTTCTCTTTTCCACTGATTTGCATAATGTTAGGAGAAGTATTCACAATAAGAATCACTCAGTTGATATTAGTAGTGACTTCCAGCAAAGTAATTACACAGAAATACAATTTCTGTCTATATTTTATGACCTAGGTTATAAATAGCAGAGTTAATTTCACAACACCTGGAATTACATCCAACCTGTCAGCAATTTAAAATAGTAACAGTGGGAGGTGTGATTACTTCTCAATTTCACCTGAGCAAGAACAGGTGTAAAAGAAACCAAGGACTCACATGCTGTGGAACAGCATGCAAGAATCCTCCCACCAGTTTCAAATTAATTGCCATGGGGAACATCCAACCTTAACACTGTGCATAGTCCTTCCTAACAGACTTCTTGTCTAACATCCATAACTGGCGATTTGTTTCCATACCTCATTTCTCATACATATTTTTGTCTGTTAGGTTACATCAACCAATAAAATGTATTAGGATGAAGACACTGGGCACTGCTGCTTTACAGCATTCATCTCCTGTCCTAATTTTGAAAACCACCTGAAGAAAGGCGAGGAGCAGTGGCATGGGGAAACAACTAATTCAGCCCCTCAGGGTCTCCTCCTCATCTTACTGCTGTGTACAAAGTGATGGCAGAGACAAATCTCTGGCATGTTGGCTTGAGACTGCACGCATGCAAGTAGAGCTTTGTCAAAAGACCCGTTGTCATCACATTGTGTCACTGCACACAATGCCTCGGGTTTGGGTAGGCGGGAACATTATACTCATTTTTGCATTTAGATACACGTCCTTATGGAGTGATTCTTGTCTCAGGAATCAAGTATTTTCAAGCTCTCTTCTCAGCTCTGCTGTTTGAGGGTGACTACATGCTGGGGGCTGCAGGCTCATTTCACTGTCCCTAGTCCTAAAGCACTACTGTGAGCACCTCCTGTGAGCAAGAGTACATCTCCTATTCAAAGGCCAAGTTAGAAGCACTGATTTCAGACAGCCCTGTTACTCGTCCCACATTACAATGACTAGTGTTTGCTAAACAGGAGCAGCAAAGCAAAAAAAAGTTGACATGTAAAGGTATTAGATTTCCCCTTTCCCACCGACTGCTCACCCTCTGCAACAGCTATCCTGACACAGAAATATTAACAAAGCAGAATAAAATATTCACAGTACCTGACAGCCTCTCTTTTCAATCTCCAGAATGCATTTCTGCATCAGAAGTGGTACCATCAAGCCCGCATTTTCCTTCTCTACAACTTTTCGAGCATCTACCCCAAACATCACTGGCTCCCGATCTGCATCAAGGCCATCGAGAGAGTTCTCCCACTGCTCCATGAGCGACAGTTTGACATAAATAAGCCCCCTCGGTTCCAGTTTGACAGCCAGCTGATGCGTCTTTGTCACTCGGAAGAGAGTGGGAAGAGCCACAGTTCCATGACAACACACCCGATTTTTCCGTGGGGTGGGTTCCCAGCTGAACACCACCAGCTTTAAGTGCTGAGCGTTTTCAATTTCTATGTTGAACGTGTGGTCCATATCTAGAAATGTTGTCCTACATGTAAGTAGGGCTGTTCTTGCTTTGTTTACTGAGTCAACCTGTATTGCACAAAAGACATCTTTTGAGTCTATTCTTGGTGGTTTTAAGTCTTCAGCACCATAAAAGTGAATGCTCATGAGTCCAGAGATGTACTGAGAGCACTTGGGTTGATCAGAAAAGTTGTAGTGTCTGAAGGCATCAATATCTATTTCAGTTTTACCATTGTTACTTGGAAGGCTCTCCTTTCCCTTCCCACACTTGGTTTCATGCCCATGTTTACCTGATTTTGTTATAAGTTCAGGAGAGTCTCCATCACTGAGGTAACCACCTTTGCTGAAGGATTTGGAGTTCCTCGAGCTTTTCTTTTTGTAGGTGTGTTGCGACAACACGCTGCTGTCAAGATGGTAACGACTTATCACGTTTCTGCTGGCAGCTGTGGTTGAGTTTCCAGAAGATGGCAAAGACACTGTATGGCTTGTATCCCGGCAGCTACCTTTTGGCAGGGAAGGAGGATTATCTGAACTAGTATGGCTTGAAGCTCCCTTGACACTCAACTTCCTACTCAGCTCTGGCAGCTTTTTCATTTTCATGGAAAGCTTCCTCACGGTCCTGGGAGATTTAATTCTATCAGGGAAAGGCCAGTTGATTGATCCGCTTTTTTTCAGAGGACTGGGACTTGGAGGAGAAACCTCTGTTGAGGGTATATCAGCCTTGTGTGCAAGTACAACTCCAGACCCTTTAGAAGAAAAGAAAAGGAATAATCATTTTCAAACTGCTCAGTCACTGCAGTTCGCAGCAATGAAAAAATAAATCTTGAACTAGGGGAAACATGTTGATTTGTCATAACCTGATAAACGCAATTCATTCAGACAACCATCATTCATTCATCAGTCAGATGTTCACGAGCATTCAGAAAGCTGTGCTCTGATGACTTGTTCAGCCAAATTTGGCTGTTCATGGTCAAAAGCCAGATTTGTTCTGCTTTATGGAGATGAAAGGGCCAGAAACTACATATAAACAAACGAGCTATCTCACCCGCTGCATTCAGCTTGATCCATTTGTGCAGTATCCCCCATACAAGCAGACATGGCTGCATTCCTGGGGCACAGGTGCAACAAAACCAGTCTTAAATGGGAAAATACTGGACTATGGCAAATACACCCTTGCTTACAAAGCTGTTAACTATGTAGCCAACACATCAGCGCTGCTCACTCCTCTTAGGTCTAGAGGTAAGACACTCACCTAGTAAAGAATATGGCTCTGCTCTTGTACATGTCCCTCTATTACCCAAAGAGCCCTAAATCCCTCCTGTGTAGACACAAACAGCATCTCACACCTTTTCTTCCATTTCTCTCAGCTCCTCCTTTCCACTGCAGGATGGAGGAGGAGGAACACAATGAGGATTTACTCCTTTCAAAAGCTGCATCCTGCACTGTCTCATTCCTGCCAGCAACTTTCCACCTTTCCTGGCACAACCATCCCATGACAGGCCTTAAAGTTACACAGTTCCCAAGTGACGTCCTTGTGGGACATCACCCACCTTTCAAGGTACCAAAAAAAAAAAAAAAAAAAAATTGCAACAGCAGGCACTGATGCTCAAGAGGGAAAAAGTAAAAAAGATTCCCTTAATTTAGCAGTAAAAGACAACTGATTAAGGAACACGATCACAAAATCAGACATAAGCCAATACTGCAGTCAGGAACCTGCAGTTCACCTCATGCTCCAATACTTGAGGAAATCCAAATACCAAGTTATAGCTCAAGTTTTCCCTCACTTTCACTAGCATGAGGCCATAATGACTGTAAGAAAGGCAATGAATTTACACAAGTTAATGAAGCTCGCAAGAGGGGAACTGAGGCCAGAATGATAGATATTAATAAAATTACATGAGTACTTTCACTTAAGAGTCACTTTTCTATCCCTTAGAGAAACCAATAGTGGTTCTTGCTAGCAATAACCACCCCATTCACTCATCACTTTGCAAATTTTAGCAGCTCCTAACAGGACTCATGTAGCCTTGCCTGTGCAGACTAGGGTACTATGGAGCCCCCAAGCACACTAACCCTGTGTGGTGCAATTAGCCCAAGCAGCTCACAGAGACTCAAACACCTATATTCATCTGTCATCCCCCCTTGCTAGTCAGGGAAAGGGAGAGTTTGTTTACAGCATATAAAAAGAAAGAAAGAAGCATTGTTTTCACAAGATACTCAGCAAATCACACTTTACAGAAGTTTCTCTTACAGATTTCTCAAAGGTTTACTGCTTTAATTCTAATCACTTCAAGTCCAAATCACCATACAGCTAGTGATTTTTACAAGTTCCCTGTTGAAATTTTCACCATTTAACTATAACTTACTTTTTATACTTCACTTAGCTTAAACCGTTAAATCAAGCAATCTGGCCTTTGACCAAAATGATTTGTTGTGGTTTTGTTTTTCCCCCCCCAAAAAACCCTACAAAGACTAGTTCTAGTCCCAGCAGAAGTTTGGCTTTAATAACTTTTGCAGATAGCTGCTTAAAAGAGTATCTTTAGAAAGTTTCAGTTATGAAGAATAACGCATAGAATCTGTTTTCCAGAATGACAGAGGAAAATTCACTTAGCCCTGAATCTCATGGAAGTAGCTCCCTCACAGGGGAAGGGCTATTTCTAGCACGCCTGCTGTGCTTTTCTGGCAAGCAGCTAGTTAGAAATGTGGTGTTTGATAAAAGCGGACAAAGCCTCCCCTTGTACTGCAAATCACAGCACGGTCCCACTGGTGGGCTGGCCTGGAGTGCTCTATAGCAATCAGTGCCATACTGCAGCCCACAAACATTAATCTTCCCTTCTGTCAAAAGTCTCTGGCACAGGCTTGGAAAAGCAGGCCAGCAAATTAAACTTCCCCCCAGCTCATTAAAACTGAAGAGTCAATCTAACACTCTGACTTTTGTATCCAACTTCTCGCTGTGTTCAGCACCAAACAGTTAAAATGAAGTATGTGGCTGGAAGAAACTAACAGTGGAGTATTATGCAGGATGGTATTCCCATCAGCATTGAGCCACATGTTGTTCCACTAAAGCCAGCAATGTGCTGAGGTATGCACGCAATTTTAAAAAGTGTACATGACACAGCTCTGAACAAGCTGCAAAAGGAGCTGTAGCAGAGTTTGGTAACACTTCACTCCCCAGCTTACCCATCTGATACAGCTTTCTCACAAGGGTGCCCAGGGAACTGAGCTGCGCCTCAATCCTTTTAATAAGTTACAAGGCTGTGCTGCAAACAGGCTCCTCACTGTCCCCGTCCCTGCTTGCTCTACCACCACACATCCCATCTCAGCAGTTAAACTTTAAAAATACCCCTACAGAAGGATGGTAGGAGGAGATGAAATATCAGAGGCACCTGTCACATAAGTGACTTCAGGGCAGCAAGGGGATGGTCAGTTTTATGATGCAGGTTATATTCATGTATTTGTTTGTTTATATATATATATATATATATAAAATTTATTTATTTTTTAGAGTGAGAACACTCAACCACTGGAACAACATCCCCAGGAACATGGTAGAGTCCCCATCACTGGAATTTTTCAAGATGTGACTGGACAGGGTGCTAGGTAATCTCATCCAGGCTCTGTTTCCCACCAAAGCATAGACCAGATGATCCTCTGAGGTCCTTTCCAGCCCGGGTTGTTCTATGATATAGTATCTTTACTACATTTACCTTGGGCTTTCTGGAAGCTTTAGCAGTACGAGTAATAGAGAAAAAAAATAGCTTTTGAAAGACAACGCCATCAGAGTTGAAGTGACTTGACATCCTAAGTGACTGCTTCCATCAGCTATTTGTTCAGCTTGACTAGTAAAGCCACATTTTTACTTTGCTCAGCAATGTGGCTGCATGAAAGGATGAAGCCTTTTCATGACCAAAGAGACACAATGGGAGAGACACAAGAAGCCCACAGTGCTTCGTGAACCCAGACCCCTGCCTCCCAGCCCATCCAGCCAGGTGTCCATTGGGCAATTGCCACTGTCCCCTCGGTCGATCAGGCTGGTGCTGACAGACCGTACCCCTACACAAGGCTGCCCCAAGGGAAGAGAGGACTCAAACTATCTTAAACACTTACAACACAGCCCCTGCCAAACACCTGCAGTGATTCAGCACAGTGAAAATGCTTGTCTGACCCTGCTTAACATTGTTTACATGTGCTTGGGCACATGTATCACTGTCATACCCACTGCCAGCAACACATGCTATTTTACAGGCACATTTGATTACCCTATTATACACGTAACATTCCTCATTGCTTAAGGTAGGGCTTCTGAATTATTTTAAAGTGCCTCAGAAAACCTGTAATTTATTTCTGGTGCCTAAGTTGAGGTGACTAAGTCAGGAAACTATCAGAAAACTATCAGTTCCTTATTACAGCAAGCTATTGAAGTATCAAACAGCCACTCTCGTAACTAATGGAAAGGCCAAATTCCCACCAAACAAAACCTGATAGGTAATTTAATTTTTCCTACCATTCTCCAGACGTACTTAATAAGTACGCTACATCTAACACTGAAAGCACCTCTCTAGAATAATGGCATTAGTGTTGAAGATCTAAGCATTTCATTTTGAAAAGAGAAAAAAAATACAGCTTACACTGAGTGGTTATAACTTTCAAAACCAAAGTCTCTCTTCTGCCTACATTTTTCATGCTTTATTATTATTATTACTTCTAAGATCAACCCAAGGACTTATTGGGAAAATGTACTAAAAATGAAAAAGCAGCAAATCAAAACAGAAAAGCTCTAATATCTCAAAACTGTTCTTGTAGCAAACCATGGGTGAGTGAAAAACAGCTACTGTTTTTCTGTGCTAGATTCCACAAGAAATACTGATCTGGATCCTCAACGGACACAAATGGCACAGCTCTACTGTGTCAAAGGCTTACTCAGGTGCAGGCAAATTATAGTTCCAGACCTGTTCTGAAACAAAACTTCAGAGTAAAACTGTAAATGGCATTAAGAGAATTCATGCTATATCAAATTCAAGCAACTTCAACTGAAAAATAAGGAAAGCATCACCTCTATCCATATCAGCAATTGGGGAAAAAAAAATTTTAAAAAAAGAACATTTAAAAATTGAGATAGAATAGAATTATTTCTATGTAACAATTATCTAAATAAATGGAAAAATCTCCTCTTTTAACCTGTAAAAAAAAGTCTTTTTTTACCCCTATAAAAATTACTACTTAGGACTCAGAGACTGCATTGGTCAATCCCACATAATGCTTCAGAGTCAAGGAATGGAGAAATTATTAAAAAGGTAAAAAAAAAAAAAAAATCTAAGAACTCTGTAAAGGTAGTTTGTTTTCTTCAAATACTATGCATGCTGACATTAAGCTGTGATAAACCCATCAACGCAGGGATCACTTTTACAGGAGAAAAAGTTATAAAATAAATTGCTTTAAATAGTCCATTAATTAAAATGGGAACTGATTACAGCATAACCCAACGAGGCTCGTCCATGCCGAGAGGTGAAGGGCTGACCACTGCCTGCTCTTCAGCACTGCAGCGATCCTCTGAGCATCCTTGACAGCAGTATCTCATTAGAGAGGAAGAAGCACGCGTGACAGCACTTTAGATCTCTGACCAGACTGAAAGAGTTCAGTATCTACAACCAAGATGAGTTTATTGCAGATATTTTAGACATCATCAATTCTGCGATGCACGTAAACCACAACTGGCCCTACTCAGACACTAGTGGCGCACCAAAACGCAAGCGGCAGCACCGTGGCTGATGCCAAGCACCATCTGTTTGGGCTGCTCTCACTAAGATCTCCCCTCGCTGTGTCTTTCGTGGCATGAAGAGCAGCTTTGCCCCCATTTCCCCAGTCAGAGGATATAAACAGTTAGTTGGCACAAATCAGAAACTGGAAAAAGCAATAGCTATTTTAAATTAACTGCTTTCACTCCACAGCTGCTACATCCTTCTGCCTCTTTCACCAGCAGGTCTTTATGGCATTGCCACCCCATGGATCAAAGACATATGCATGAATAAGTCCTTGACCTTCAAAAGCATGTGCACAAACTCCCCAAAAGCCCACCAGCAAACTGGCTTCAACTCTGCAGAAGGAGGGAGCAGAGACCTTTCTGCTGCGCAGCAAAACATTTTGGTACCTCAAACATTATGCAAATATTTTGCATGAATGCTTTTCTGCCTCATGAAACCAAAGCTCTTATCACTTGGAAAATTAAATCACAAAGCATCTTCCACCTGGAAAAAAAAATAAAAATCAAGCAAATAGTATTTGCAACACATGGAAGGAAACTGGTAGATAGGATTTGCTGTCTGGTATACTCTATGTATATTGCTGGAAGCTTATTTGCAACATCTAAGCATGCAAAATATTTGCCTGCATTGGCCCCAAAAGATGTATTTGGAAACCAGGACAGTGGTCATGGTCTAAGTGGAGAAAGAGCACTGTAGCTTTAATATGATTTAAGGCATATATTGGGGGTAATTGGGAATATGGTATCAACCTCCACTTCCTACAACGTGGAAAAGAAATCTGTTTACGGTGATTCCTACCAGGATTTCCCACCCAGACTGTTAACACACATACATTTTCAGTAGCAAAAGCACAGTCCTGATCCTGGCATCCTACAATGCGCAGGCCCTACCAGAATGTCTCTGAGATACAGACACACATGAGATGATTCCACTGATAAGGTGGACACTAATCCCAACAGTAATCCTCCCCAAAAGCAAAAATATTACAAATTCTTTGGAAGGCACTATCCAGAGCTCCACAATATAAACCTATTGCAGGAGTCGATATTATAAGGGGATGTACTTCTTCAACATTCTGCAGGTGATACACACATCTATAAAAACATATAATTAAGAGTTCAATCCTAAACAGCCGTAAAAAAGTTTACTTTAACACTTTATGTATGCAGAAAACTATATATAGAATTTTTCATATTGCATTTAAAACAAAAAATATTCCTGTTTTCCAATCATAACCATTTTGCCTGTTCAAGAAGACATCAGATTAAAAACAGCCTCCAGGGTCCTTTCCACTTAAAACTCTTCTCCCACAAATCTAAATTGAGCTGGCACTGCATTTCTACATTACTAACTCGGAACCAATTTATCTTCTTACTCTTACCTTTTCTCTACTTGTTATAAACAAAATACATTAATTATTTTCCCAAGCTCTGCTATAGGGGTGCCTTATTAAAAATAAGTTTCTTTTTAAAAGCCAGCATGGCTAGATTTATTTGCTAAGGAATTACCTGACAAATCCTATTAACATAAATGGCATTTATTGGTAGAAAGTAACCAGATTAACACCAAGAACTAATAGTGTAAATTAAGACTATGGGGCAAATTAGCACCCCCACAAATATGATTCATTTTATTGATAACATTTACAGGAAATACCTATTTAACTCCCAACAACTGAATTCTATCATTTATTTTTTCTTAATCTTCTGTCTAATAAAGAGTCTCTCAAAAAAATTACAAAAAGAATCCACAATCATCATCTCTCTACAAAGTTGGAAGTCCAAATAAGGCAGCAACGTTTAAAGTTTTAAAGGTAAAATTGATTGTTATCCAAAGAAAACAGCAAATGACAAAATGAATAACTATGTATTTGGTTGGCTTTTATAGTGTCCCATTTTCTTCTGTCTATACTTCTCAAAATCTAATACTTTAGACTCTAATACTAACCAATATTGACACATATCAATAAGGTAAGCAGACTTTTATAAAATCCTATCAATAAGGTAAGCGGACTTCTCCCCAAAGGAGTAATTGCTTATCTGTCAGGAGTTAATACTTAATGTACTCAGCTCTCTAAGAATATAGACATCTACTTCATAGCAGTTGTATAATTCAAACAAGGTCCTAACACAAATAAAGTTAAATTGGCCATGTTGCCTTTCATGCAGTAATTTTGCATGGATGAGCTGTCATTTTAAATTCAACTGAATATAACTGCAGATACCTTAACTGGATTAAAAAGAAGAACTAAGCCACTTCTCCATAATAAAGCCAATTACTGAGCAGCAGGGATCCACTTCATCATCAATTAATCTATTCAATGTGATCAGTATTCAATACATGCGAAAGAGTGCTGAATTTAAAGTACCTTAATTAACACAATGCATAACAAATCAATCAGGGGAAATTCATAACACTCCTCCTGGTTTCACGAGACACTTTAAAAGGGCAATTTTGCTTTCAGATATGTTTCTTCAGTAGGAAAACAATTTTTACTTTTTTCTTCTTACACAAACGATTTTTTTTTTTTTTAAGAAATAGTCACCTATATATTGAGAGATTAACCACTTAAATGGGGGTCAAACAGTTTGCAGGACACACACAGAGCTTTCCTAAATAACCATGCTTACTGACCTCTCCAAAGCACCTAGAGCTCCAACATAGGCAAAAATCTACCTAAAAACATGGTATTTCATCTATCTTGCAAGCAAATACAACCAGTCTAAGTAATTAATGCAGCTATGAAGTGAGCTATTTCTAAATAAATGCCCGATAACTTTAACACACTTTGCAACTTAAAATATGCTTGTATCTGCAGCATTTCCACTAAAAGAACAAAACGTGAGCTCCCAGAGAGAAGACCGAGTATTTTTTCTTCTGCTCTTTACAGCAGTTGCTTTGGTGCCTACAGAAACAAGCCCCGTTCCCAGAAGCAACCTTTGTGCTGGGAATGTGGGCACAGCAGCTCCCGGCACACAGGGCTGCGGGGCCAGAAGCCAGCTGGGACAAAGGGGCTGGACGGGGGCAACTGGGATGGGGAAGGCTCCTCCGGAGGGCAATGCACACCTGGGCTCCGAGGCCGGTGTTCCAGGTCCTCTCAGCTGAGCCGGGCAAAAATACATGCTCTTAAATGTCAGTGCAAAGCAAGCGTGAACTGCCTCCAAAAGGGGAACCTGGAATTCCCTGTCTTCTGAACTTTATGCTGTTTCTAACTCTCAACAGGATACTAGAGTTAAGGTCAAAATAATATAAGACACACCAGTAATTAAAAATAATACCTTTTTGGAAAGAGTTGGGATTTTTTTCTGCTTACTTTTGTTTGGTGTGGTTTTATTTTTGTTTGGATTTTTTTAACAGACTGGCAAAAATCTTTAATGAAATGCTGAATTCACACACTAATGGAATTATGGAAATGAGACTATCAAACACTCAGCCAAAGATAACAAGGAACAAAGAGGCTGGCTTCTGAAAGTGAAAACCACTCCTCTCCAGTCTATTAGATTAGCCTGAGACAGTCAACAAGACAGTAATTACAGAAAGCAATGTGATGAATAGCGTTTATATGGTCTTCCAAAAAGTCTTTATTAAAAAGTCCCAGACAGCAAGTTAAAGAAACTTCTGCAGACATTAAGTAGCTTCGAGGCTGGAATCCAAGGCCAGGGCTAGACACTAGCTAACAAAGGAAATTCAGCCTGTCCTCACATTACCAGGCTTTAGCAAGCTCCCTTTGTAAAACCTTTGTCTTCAGCAAGGTGGGGGCCAAAGAGCACAGAGGACAACCACACCTGGACACGCCATGAACAAACTGAGAAACGACTGTGCAGCTCTACATTTAGTAGGGATCAGTCTCACAGTTTGAGTAATTTTTTATGAACTTGACATGCATTTCCACCGGAAATTTGCTTGATAAAGATAAAAGGAGAAAGAGAAAAGAAACACATAAGAAGGTTTATAATTCCTCGAAAAGAAAACAGCGGATATAACACTTATGTTCCTGAACCCTCTTACCTGTTGAAGGGCACTTAAAGGCAGGATTGTCCTCTACTGCTGGCACACCGGGAGCCTTGCAGGCAAACCTCTGCCAGTGCTGCTGCAGGTGCTCCCCGGGATGCACGGCATCGGCCTGACTCGCTTCGCTGGGCTGAGCCATCCGACTGTTCCCCGTGCTCTCCATGGAGCGTGGGGGGCCCTCGTGGGGACCTGTGGCCACCCCAGAGTCACCCCCAGGGGGGGGGTTGTACCGAACCGCTGGGGAGCCCACAGCAACAGGGCAATGCACAGCAGAAGGGCGGACCCTCGGCAAGTCGGGCTCATCATCTTCAGGGATCGGGTTGTACCATATTTCTCCTTCATCATCCGCGTCATTATCCTCGCCGAAGTCCAAAGCAGCGCTCCTCAGCGTGGCAGGGCTTGTGGTGCTCGGCAGGGCACCGACGGGAGCACAGCTTCGTGTGGGGCGCTCCTGCCCCACCGGGGATGTGGAAGGAGCCTGCTGCACTGCAGGTTCAGGCAGCAGGATGGGAGATTTGGGTACTGGGATAACAGCCCCGTGTGTTTCCTTACAGGCGTTTTCTTCTCCCAGGGGAGGAGGACGAGGTCGGTGCGTGCTCTGCTGCAGCCAGCTACGTTTCTTAGAAACGGTAATGCTGTTCATCTGCGGCCTGTGCTCGGCGACCTCGCTGGCCTGGGGGGACTTGGGCTCCTTCCTGCTTCTCGAAGCTATGTAAACATTTTCTATTAAATCTGTCCCCAGAAAGAAAGGCAAAAAGAGAGGGAAAAACAAGTGTTTAGAATATTTTGCTTCTGACAGATGAACACATATGCTGTCGTATCACGCTTGTGTTAGACCTCATCCAAAAGAACAAAAGATAAGTTGATGTGACCATAAAATTAGATTTCAGTCTGTCAAAGCAGAATGTGCACATAATTGATGAAGAGTCAGGCTTGTTTGGCTGTATTTTTGACACCATGTAATTTAGATAAATGGCAGTGAGATAGCTCTGCTGAAAGGTCACACATACTTACATAGAAATGGCTGCTATTTTTCTGCCAAGTTCAGGTACAGTTGATTTGAAAAGTTGCTACATAGTATTTCTCCAGTTCACTTACGCCAATGAAGAGATAGCCCCTGCTTTTGGTGTAGTGTACTGCTTAAATGGCTACAAAAATGCCACAGATTCACGTCTAGATTTATATATAAATAAAGATGAGGATATCTCTTGCACAAAACCCTCCAGAAAGCACTGTTCTTACCAGCTTTATCCTATAACTAAGACAGAAGCATCCCTTGATTTGTGGGGAATAGAACAAAACACACCATCATGAAAAGAAGCAAGAAATGTAGAAAAGCTTTTACACCACAAAAATTTCACGCAACACCTAATCAAATTCCACTGACTGCTCCCAAAACTTGACAGAATTTCTTTAAAGCAATTTGGCTGTTGCCAAATTTAATTATGCATTGAAAAAGCCACTTGCACCTGAGCCCCTTGTCAGAGCACATCCAAGCAGCGCACTCCGCAGCAGTGCCATCCCCCCCCGGCAGGCTGCAGGGCACCACAGCAGCACATCCCGTCTGGGGAGGCGGGACCACGCAAGGAGTGAGCACCTCACCCCTGAGCACGCACCGGCCCCTTCGCTAGCACTGGCAGGAAAGCTGCAAATACATCCAAATTATAATCAAGGAATGGAGGTCAGATAACCCTCACGCTCCTCTGCAGAGGATGACAACCCAGACAGGGTTTGCTCAGCCACTAAGACTGAACAGGGACAACTTGATTCTCCTAAAACAGACAACTTGCTTTCATGTGGAGCCTTCTGCAACTGGAAATTCTGGATGGGAGCAGCTATTTGATACTGCTTGAACATTATTCTCAGCAAAAAATAATTTACACACCAATAATGGATGACAAAATGCAGAGACAAATGAAGAACTCGAGCAGCATCTCTGTAAATCCAGCTAAGTTCACCATAGACAGGAAAAAGATTGTCACTTGAACACCTTCCCTTCAACCCTCTTTTTAGGTTTGTACACTAATAACAGAAGAGATCCTTGATAAGAGCTGAAACACCATTTATTTGATGAAAGATTCATCATTTGGTGATTTTTTTTTTTTAAAGTGAAGTTTACTTGTTTAGCTAAACTGCAATATGAACACTGCTTGTGATTTGAAGAATTAACCTGGTTCAAAGAATTAACAAAATTAACTGTGTTCATTTTGAAGCTAGTGCACATCTCCACTGAAGTCCTTTGCTACACTGGGGTCTAAGTCAATCAATTAGCAGAATCTGAGGAAAATGTGAAAACAGGGCTGAGGATGCAGATCTCTGGCAAAGTTCCAGTGAGTTGGCAGCAACCATATTCCTTCCCCCACCCATAGCCTCAAATGGAAGCGTGCCATTGTAAAGGTTCCCCTTTACACATTTTCACTACTATTTCAAGTAAGAACTAGCCAAAAGGATGGGGAACTAATCTGCAGTTGGCATAGGGCTATGCCTACATTTCCAAGAAGTCGGTTTGGATCGGGGATTTCTTGGGCGGGCATCCTCCTGCTGGTGATGACTACCTCAAAGCCCTCCACCTCTGCACGGACAGCCCAAGGAGCGGTCCCTGCTCCAGTGACATAAATAGATGGAGCATTCGAGAGCTGTATTTCCACAAACAAAAATAACTGCTACTTCCTGTCTCACTGGAGAAGTGCAGGCCCTTCCATGCTGGTTAAGAACGCCTACAATTCCCAAAACAGCAGGCTCCTAAAAAGCAGAGTGTGCCTAAATATACACCCAGTGACACATCTGGCATCAGCCTCAGGCTGCCCTTCAGTCCCAGTGGCAGCAAACGCGCAGAGCAGACTCAACGGTTTTCAACATCTATCCAGGTATCTCAGTAACACACCATCTGCAAAAGCTTACCGCAGAAACATTAATAATCAAGTAGCTCCAGCATACTCCAACAACCCCACTGCTTGCAGAGACACGCCACCTATCACACATATTCAAAACTAACCCTTCTCTGTCTCCGAATTAGCCAACATGCTGCCAGAGGTCATTGATGGTAAATGTTCTCTGAATCTCATCCAAACGATACACTTACATGTACATCTTCCAGCTGCAGTTTCTGCAACGGATAGCAGTATTTGCAAGCACTGCTTCCCCTTTATTCGAACTTGGCCCTGATCCTGAAAGCCCTTATGCCTGCGTTTATTTTAGCAACAAACTGTTTCACATGCAAGTATCTGCACAACCCGTGGTTCAGTGTCACAGAGCAAGTTTTCAATGTCGTTAGCTGTTATAGTAACTAGTCAATTTTAAATAAATACAAAGCTTTCAGAGATACACATCAGGCACGTACTTTTTGTTCTAGAGCAAAGCCCTTCAGAATAACACTGCCAACTCTCTACTAGTACTTTAAATATACCTAATATATGCTCAAAACTAGACCAGGCCTCCACACAAATACAGACACGACAATGGTTCCTTCTCAAAATACTTCAATATGGTGTTTAAGGAAAAAAAAAAAAGGGGGAAGAAAAAAGTCAGGTGTTCCCTTCAACTTCCACTTTATCTACAAAAAAATAAAATAGTATTTAAAGTTAAGCCATTATGGTAATGACACATGTATGCTCAGAAACCAAAGCTTCAATGTTTCAGCTCAACTGAGGTCAAAATTGAAATCCTGCCTACTACGTAGGCATATAAAATATTTCAACATGACACTGTGCATTGCTTTTCAGATTGCAATGAAGAGGGGAATGGCTTTTTCCAGCCTCTCCATATATGGATCAAAAAATTCATAGTTCTTCTGGCTACTACTTAAACACATTTTCTTCCACTAAGTTGCTTAGTAAAACTATAAAAATATAATAATTATGTATTTAAATTAAACAAGAGCAAGACTAAAAATGTATTTGTAAGTTTTTAAGTGCATCTTTAAGAAAAAAAACCCATAACCAAAAACCGGTCATATGATGAGAAAACGTGCGGGGATTCACACAAAGTAGCGGTCTAAATTCAAGAACCTCTTATTTTAATGACGAATTCTCATTCCCGGGAGGAAGAGCAATTACCGAGGTGAAGATGCTACCGCTGAGGACCGATTCGGGAGCTGAATCCAAGACCGGCCCCGGCCCGCTCCCTCCCGCGGCGCACCCCGGGCACCCACGGGGCCCCTCGCCCCCCTCGCCCGGCGGGGAACCGCCCGCCCGCCCGCCGCCGTCCCGGCGCTGCCCGCCGCCTCGCCCGGCAGGTGGAGGTGCGGCCGGTCCCGGCGGCCGGAGCCCGGCCCGCCCGCAGCCACTCACCCTGCGGGGCGCAGAGCCCGCCGTGGCGGTGCCCGGCGCCCGCCGCCGCCCCGCGCTGGGACCTCCTGCCCCGCAGCTTGGAGAGCGTCCTGCGGAGCGGGTCGGCCATGACCTGGGTGCCGCCGCCTTCAGCGGGCGCCGCGCCCCGGCCGGCGGGAGCCGGCAGCCCCCGTGCGCGGCGGCGGCGGCAGCCCCGGGCCGCGCTGCCCCATGGCGGCGTGGCTCCGCGCGCCCGGCCCCGGCTCCGCCGCGCGCATACTTGGCATAGCTGCGCGGGGTGAGAGGGCGCCCCACAGTGCGCATGCCCGCCCCGCGCGGGGGGCGCCGCCCGCCCCGCCCCGCCCGCCGCTCCCCGCGGGGCAGCGGGGGACAGCGCCGCGCCGCCGGGGCCCCGGAGGCGGCGGGGGGGGGGCGGCCGGGAAGCCGGTCCCGACGGCAAAAGGCGAGCGGGACCGCCGGTGCCTGCCGGAGCTGCCCGGGCTGCCGCAGGTGGGCGGCCGGCCCCGCCCGGCTCCCGTCCTGCTCGGGCACGGGCTCCCCGTCGGCACCCCGAGTTGTACTCGGAGTGTGTGTCGCTGCAGCTCGGAGTATCGTCTGCATTTGGCATTTCTTTCCAAAGACCAAAGGATTCACAGCATATTTGAAATACTTCTTTTCCCTTGATGTTATTTTTTTTTCCCCAAAGAAACAAATCTGTAAGCTCCAAACTTACCTTTCCCCCTGGGCTCAGGCCGTGCATGAGGCAGTTGTTGCTTCCCGGCAGGTTCGAGGCAGTTCAGCTGCAGTCCTGGCAGCGGGGAACAGCATCTCGCCCTCTTGAAAAGCCTTTGCACGCTCCTCAGCAGAGCAGCGCCAGCGAGGCGGGGATGAAGTTGGCCTTGCTGTTAGTAGCCTTTAGTATTCCAGCCAAAATGCCACATAGGTAGGAGACAAACGGCATTAGGACAGACCAAATAATGTACTGAGGCTGCTGAAGTGGGCAAAAATTTGGTTTTGGTGTGTGTGTGTTGCTCAGCTACGTCGTGCATTAGTTCCATTAGCAAGCGCTTCGAAACCCATCTCGGGAAATGACATGTCATTGATTTTTTACCCAGATAAAGTACTGAGACAGCTTTCATTGGTTAACATCTACGTGGGTCTAGATCTGCATTTCACTTCATTATAAACAGCTTCAGGAATTAGTTTGCAGCTTTTTTTATGACATTTCTTACAAACGATCTGCGATACACCTATCAGGTGGTGGGTGAAAGCGGCAGAGCCATCACCACCCTCGACCCGTTGCCGGTGGGTTGGATGCCACCTCCCCGCGGGAGGCAGCCGGGAGCAGGCAGGCATTCCAGCCACTCCACTGCCTCCGTACGTAACAAACCCCCAAATACTGGGCCAAACAAAGCACTCATTTGGCTCTGGAGAAAACAACTGCAGCTCATGAACATCACACATATTCAGATTTCCTCTCTTACCAGATTGGGGGGGTGGGTGTGTGTGTAATAATTTCATCATTTGAAACTAAATCTTCCTGAAGAACAAAGTGAGATTAAAATTTTGAATCTTTATGGGTGAGACACCAACAGTAGTTAACCCAGTAATACCTGTATTTCTACAATGTAAAAAAACCCATTACAGAGTAGTCATGATTTCTCTTTATCTAAAATCTCACCATAGTTATCATACGTCACATTGCAACAACTTGAAATGCCATTTTGCCATCCTGTCTTTTGAAACCATTTACATTCCTTTAAATAAACATATTGGGAAAGATCTGTGTGCTAGTCTCAGAGCAAGACATAAAATCATTCCAGAATGCCTTTGGTTGGGAAAAATCACAGACAAGACGGTGGTGGCTGGGACAGTCCCAATGCTCACTGCTGTGCAGGTGAGGAACTGCGAGTCCCAAAGGGTCTGCGTGGCCTCTGTCCCTGCGGGGGTCAGACCCTGCCCCTCTGACAGCCACGTCCCAGTGCCCACAGGCTGGGTTAGGAACATCTTGCCAGCATCTCTGGCAAAGTAGCATGCAAGAAACGCATAAAAACAAAACTATTAGTGCTTTTCTGACAGTGCATTCACTGTGCACAATTAATGTATCTGTCTCCAGCAGATTAATTCACAATTACATTTTCTTCATTACCTATGGGCCCAAGTAAAGGAAAAGCCCAATGCCACCCCCTCTAACCTGATCTTATCTCATTCCCAACAAAAACTTTGATGTCTAGGCTGGAATCAGTACATAAAATTAAACCTTTTACTATACCTTCCAGAACTGTGGTCCTGATCTGCAAGGATCCAGTCAAAGAAGGGTATAAACATATTTGATGCCATTTTTTTTGATCATCTCATAGTCAGGTGCTGAAACAAGTTGCCCTGAAAAGCTGTAGGAACTCCATCCTCTAGACACTGAGAACTTGGCTGGCCCTGGCCAAGCTCACCTGTGCGGCTCCTGCTCTGCACTGGGGCTGACCAGAGGGCCTCCAGAGGTCCCGTCCAACCTAAATTACTCTCCCAACTCTAAACCTTTCCTCGTACCACAGCTGCCATCCTCCCTAGCTGAGATATGGCTTGGATAGAAGGAATGAAGTCAAGCCAAGCAGAACATCAGTGACAAAATCCCTGGTAAAATTCTGCATGGGCACCACAGCTCCACTGCACTGACCTTACTGATGCTATCAGGAGGTTAGCTGTGCCACCAGCAAATGCATGCCTGAAGCAAAGGGAATGCATGTGAAGTCTGGAAGAGAGGCTCTGACCCATTAAAAAAACAGTGAAAAGATTCAAAACAGGTAGCAGATGAACTCCGGGCTTTTTCTGCAAGAAAAAGTTGTTGCAACCATTTCAAACTGAGCAAACAAAAGAAGTCCACGTCTGCCTTGACTGTCATCTTCACACCTGCAATTTCCCACCTGTTGTAATGGGAAATCAGATTCCTCCTGTCTGCCTGTGCCTTAGATTGTCTGAATTCGTTCCCTAGTGATTAACAACTTACTGCATTTAAAGTAACTGTATGTAACTTTTAACAAGTTCCTCTTATTTAGGTGGCATTTTTGGAAATTTTCGTTACTTGGATATTTCCTTTTAGCAATTAAAACAATATTAGTAGAAAGTAGGTACTAGCCAGAGTAAGGACCAAATCCTGCAAAGAACTGGAGTACTGATGTTTGGTGCACAGTACTGCCTTCTCCCATGAGTATTAGCTATGGAAGCAAAAGAAAATTCAACATCATTGTGTTTTCTGTGCTGCTTCACACAGTATTTTTTTCATGTTCTGTATGGTTTTAAATGTTAGTTTAAGCATTTAGATTATTCCTCTATGCAATAGGCACACAGGAAATAGCTTGGTGAAAAGCTGCCAATAGTGGAGTCTATAAACACAGTTTGATCTGTATCTTAGAAAATTGTTTCCATTCCAAACTGTGGTTACAAAGCACTTTTTCTTGTTGGCAGCTGGATTTTTTTAAATCCCTATGCATCCTGTATTTGCCCAACAGAGTTGGCATTGATCACACACAAAAAAAAAAAACCACCCAACCCTGCAGATAAAATAACATTAAGGATCTGGCTGGAACTAACTTGAGCCAGTGGAGTAAGAGTCAAAGCTGAGCTTTTGTTTTCAGCTCAGCCTGTTTTGTTCAGGAGCTGTAAAGCAGACAGTGCTGAATGTGAGTCCTTTTACTCAGCCTTCTACAAAAAGTAAAAGCTCCTTCAAGAGGATGGGACTAGATCTTGCATTGACTTGAAGAGGCTTCTTTTTAGGAGACTGGCAAATATTTAGGACCGGTTAAACAGTGTGACCTTAAACAAATAGAAAGCAGTATTCTTCTGAAGGTACAAAGAGAAATGTTTTAAAAAGCTTTTTGCATTAACAGACTGAGATTTTGCCAGTTACTTAATCTTTTCTGAAGTGATGGCATGAGTATTGTAAATGACTGCACAAGTAAAAAAATAAAATTTAGATTTCCAAAGTTGGAAAATGCATTGATGAGAAGGATATCCCTGATGAAGAAGCTGATGCATAAGTGGCAATGTTTGGGCACCGATCTAGCTGAATGATGAAGTTAGGCAGATAAGTAGTTCCTAATAAAAGACTGACAAATAACCTTTACAGCCTTGCTGACAGTTTCAAAGGTCAGCTCTGCCTCAGCAGATACTGTGAAGAAGCTGTGCTTTCCTAAGTACACAGGCTTTCATTTCTGTACAAACTCAGTGACTGGTTTTGAACTGCTCTGATTTTGGAAAATTCCATCCCTCAGAGCATCTAAGACCTGCTCCTGTACCTGATATAAAAGTTACATATTAATTTAGGGTGTAACTGTGTAAAGATATACTTTATTTTACTTCAGTGGGATTCATTCATATAAGTAAAATTAAAAACGCCTGGAAACGTGAGTGAGTCTCCTTTTCATTAAAGCTTAGCAAAGTGGTATCTTTCTTCTCCCAAGACCTGTCGCAGACAGGCAGATAAAGTGACAACTATATGACTAAAGCGGAGCTGATGACAGCTGGGAACTGGAAGCACTTGAATGCCCCAATAAAATCTATGAGCACTCTTTTTATTGAAAGCGCCTGCCTTTCTGACATCAAAATGGCCTGAAATAAGAGTCCCATGAAACCCTATCAGGCAGCTAATAGCCGTGTGCATTATCCCCAGCCTGCCAAACAACCGATCTCTCTCAGATGCAGACACCACTACAGTCATCCATACCTTTGTTACCCCCAGACCCTATTTTGAACTGGCCAGCCAAGGCACCCCAGAGGCCCAGAGGGTCCAGAATACAGCTCGTTATCTTCTTAGGAAGACAAACCAATGGGAGAATAAACCATTTATATTCTAAATCTGAGGAGGTTGCTAGACAACAGGCTGGACAAAGCTGAAAGTGTTCGTTACCCAAATGGCTCCACCATCTGCTCCCTGGTCTCTGGAACCATCTGCAGTTGGGGTTATACTTTTTAAAAGCAAATTTTAGAGACTCCAAGAGCAGTCAAGTGTTTGGCTCAGACCACTGACTCCTTTCTACAGCACGTCCTTGCCAGAAACCTCCTTAATCCAGAACTGCTTTAAGGAGCGTCACTGTCGAGATCTTATACCCAGCGCACCACACCTCCATTGCTGTTTCTTGGCCATGGCCAACCAAACTTGGTGCCTTCTCACAAAGAGGTAACGGACCTCTGAGAAGCCACTGCCACCATCTGTTCCTCCCTGATGCCTGTGGCATGGGCCTCCTGGGCTCTGGCGGTGTGACTTGTAGCATCAGGACAGCAGTTACCCTGGCTGTCTGTGAAGTGCTGAGCCCATTGCTCCCAGTGGCCTGGTCTACTTGTCCTGTTAGGCTGTAATTAAAATCAAACAGGAGAGGATTTTAAGAACCATGTATGGTTAACCTAGATTCAAATGAGCAGTGTGATGGAAATACTTCTATTCATAGCTATCAGCTAAGTTAAGCAGCAGGAGTGTTCACGGCTCTGCCTTCTGTGCTTTGTTTAAACAGAAATAAGACAGTATTCCATGCTCTTTAGTATTTTGCACTTATTTTAAATTGTCTTTTTTAGAGAATGCAACCTAACATCCCCGTGAGCTTTTCAAAACATGTCATTGAACTTCAGGGCTGTCATTACCACCTCTGACTGCAAGCTTCCAGCATGCCAGTGCTATGGTAGGATGCCAGTCTCACTGAAGATATGCTAAAAATACCAAAGTATTTTGGATACAAAGAAGCCAAAGCATTACCCATACAGTAAAAATAGTCAGTATCATGACCATCATCACCATTACTTTCTCCTAACATGGAGACAAAACTGGCAGATCAGTGACACTCCACCTTGGTTGAAATGAAAGCAAACACAAACAAAGAGTGTAGTAAGTTCAAGCAAAAGAAAAACAGATTCAAGTTTATGCTCAAAACATCAGGAGATCGTCTATGAAGGAACTGAAGTCACTAAATAAGCATTTCTCTGTCTATTTTGTCCTATCTCTTTAGGCCAGGACCACATTTGTGGTCCTGCCATTTCTGCCTCAGGAAGGCAGGGAAGAAGCAGAGTTCTCACCCATATCCACCTGTCTTTCTTCTTGGCCTCGTGCCTTCACAAAGTCTCCACCATCATTCAGGCTCTCACACTACTTGGCTATTAATCCAAATGTAGATTAAATGTAATAGTTATGAATCTCATCCCCTAACTAGCTGGAACTGTAAGTTTTTCGAGCTGTGTCCTGTAGCAGTCCCTGTTAGTGACATACGGGAGTGCTGTACTGACTGACAGACCCTTAGCAGAGCCAAGGGTCTGCCAGCCACACAACAGAGTCCCGGAGATGTTGCAAGGTATCTCCAGCATAAATCCCATTGTGCACAGGCTCCTAAAACCTGCTGCATATGCAAAATGTATTTATTAAAAATCCTGCAAAACTTAAACATTGTAAGAAGAATATCTTGAATGGCTTCTGATTGCCTATTAACAGTCAGCAAAATGCCAGAATGAACATGTTCTTAGGGGAATCTGCTTTCTTAAAATTCCTTTCTTCCATTCTATTGTTAGGAATAGTATTTTTTTTTTAATAATCAGCCTCAAAACTCCAAGTTTCCTGTCAGAGCAAAGTATACAGGACTTCTAAATGCTGTAAAAGGAAAGACAGTATTTAAAAAGAGAAGTGGAAAGGTCCTTAAATTGAAAGATTGGTCCTTTAAGAACTGTATATAGTGTCCTGTGCTCAAAGTACTTAAGATAATCACAAGGATGCCTTAAAGATGTGTTCCTACAGTCTTAAATTTTAAGGAACAGATGTTTCTGTAGGCAAAACATGCCAATGAGTTTCACATGTTGAAAGGATCTAGTCTGTTTTTCTCTTTTATGTAAGCTAAATAATTTTATTACTCAAACAACTTTATATGTATGCATACATGATCGTTTCATGATAGTCATCCTGTATGTTACAAAGCCAAAAAAATGAAAAAAAGCCAGAGAAACCCAGCATATCACCTCAGGCTGCTGAGAGATCTGTGGAATTTCATATGGGAAATATTCTCTTCTTTCTCTCCATTGTGTGTGCGTCAAAGGGAGCAATCAGAGAAGTTAATAGTAAGAAGCTATGATAATGAAGTCTGTGCATGCATTAGCGTGCTCATACTTAGCTTGTTTGCAGAATCTGAACAACACTGCTTCAGTACAGTGGCTGAAAACTAGAAAAGCATTCTTGTATGGCTACACAGGTGAACCCTGGAGGTTTTTTGCATCTCCTGGAGTGTACCTATCAAGTAAACCAGCATAAAACGGTGTTTCACCAGAGAAAAAAAACTATCCTGCTTAGGCCAGCCACTATGGAGCACATGTTTTGACCTGATGAGCTTTCTTGACTTGTAAAGAACAATGCAGCAAGAAGACTAGTACTTGATCTCACTGGCTCCATCGGGGAAAGTCCCTCATTTGCAAACTTCTCAGGGTTGCTGCCTACCATCTGCTGACAGCTTGCTCCCAACACTCACTCACTCCTGTGATAACAAGGAATGACAAAAGCACAGCAGCTGATGGGAAGGTGGCATGGTCAAACTTCTTCTAATTATCGATGTCCTTCATAACATTCAGTTATTCCTGAGACACACAACAGAATCCAAGAAAACAGAGGTGAAAAAATAGATTTATAATCTCATTTGTGCTCCCTTAATCACACATCTCATATGCTCATATTCAGGCCAATCTCGTTTTGAATATTTCAAGTTACATGGTCCTACTATTATCCCAACAGTCTAACCAGTTATGTGGTTAGGAAGCATTTCCAAAATTTAACCCAAATGTTAGTCAGCTATTCTATCTAGTCATGTCTCACATGATGTATTAGTGTAATGTCCTGCTAGTTTTCTGAGCTGCTCAGACTGTGACACATGGTCCTAGGTGGGATCTTTTCCTACCCAGCCTAACAAACCATACAGCTGGTAGCAGCCCAACAGGCAGAGGTAACACCAGATGCTGGCACAGGGCCTGTCAACCTGTCCTGCATGGGTTCCCCTAAGTTTCCAGAAATATTACCTGGACAATAAAATATACATTTAAATGCCATTTAATCTTTAAAATAATTGAAAATCGATTTACTTTTCACTTTGAAATATTTTCTGAGTGAGAGTGGAAAGTCCATGTATCTCAGCTGATTTCAAGTAGATGGGAAAGGCTACAAAGGCTTCTGTGCTTTCTCTAGTGGGCCCTCAGTAAGGCCACTCTTCAGGTGAGATCTGTTATTGAGAAGTATGAACTATTGAAAATATTCAAAATATTTACATTCTTTAGTGGATAGAAGCACTACTTTATTCTAATCGCTTCTCTAATTACTCGAGTTTCCAGCCATGCCATGGCATGATCTGTGCAATGTCCACAACAAAGACCCACAGCACTTTAATGCAACAAATTTCAGACAGATATAACAATGATAGGGATTCTGAAAGACCATGTATATTTACTAGATTACATCAATTTTTCAAAGTAAGTTTTTACGTGTTTAACCACCCCCCCAATCTTCCTTCTCATTGCTAAAATTTGTTTCCTAAAGGCCATATTCTTCTCCAGAATAGAAAGACTCAACAGTATGTAAAAAACAAGTATTAAGTTAAACTTTTGGGTTTTTTACATTGAGATGCAAGGCCTAAAATGGCTGATTTTTTTAAAATCTATTTTTGGATGCATTTAACTTTGTTGTGTTTCCAAACACCGGCTCCTGCTCTGAAACATCATGTGCAAGGTCATTTTCAGTGTTCTTCCACTTTTGTCTGGCCAATTCCCCTGTTGTCTATACAGAACAAAAACACAGCTAAACCGGATATACTGGGTGTAAAAACAGAATTTGCATGGGAGGGACAAGGGCAGAGGGAAGTCTGAAACTAAAATTACTCCGAATGTCTTTTTCCAACTGCGTTTCCAAGGTGACAGAAACCCCTTCATTGCAAGGTTGCTCATTTATCTTGAAGAGTTGCCAGGATTTTGATCTAATTTTTAGTTCTGAAGAACTAAAATTATCCCTCTCCTTCTCAAAATAAAACGCAACTGAACACAACAAAACAGATTTTAACCACGTAGTGGTTTCTATCTTTCCAACCAGCAACAAAGAAAAATCAGGTCAAACTGTAAAGCTGCTAATTTTAGCATCCCTTTGGAAGATGCATCCCCGCATAGCACGTTCTAATCACGCATATAGTTCATCAGGTATCACAGGCTAAATTATGCACTGTGTTACAAGTTTGCAGTCTTTCTAAGCTGACACATTGTGCACTTAAATGACAGGCAGGACCCGGTCTGGGCAACGATTGGCAGGTCAAAGCCTGCAGGCTGTGAAAGGAAAACCTTGGGGGCACCATACACCCCACCCAATGTGTTTCTTCAGATTTTCATACATGTTCAGAACGAAGTATTTAGGAAATAAAGAACCCTAAGCGAACACCAAAGACTGCCTCCTGCATTGCTCTATAAACAACCCCAAAACTGACAGTTCATTTCAGCAACACTACCAACACAGCAAAGCTGATGCTTTGTTAACTACAGTGTAAAGTCTCAGAGTTTTAACACCTAGATATCATTAACACCTTGTCCTAGGATTCAATGCCCTCTTCTGCATAGCATGTTTTCCTTCTTTATGGACAAAAACTGTAATGTTCCTTTTTCTTCCCCAGTCCTGCCCCTTCTTCCTACCAACATCCTGCTCTGATAGAAAACACTACAAAAAATTGATTCAGTCATCTTCCCCCTCTACTTTGCCTGCTTCTGAAACACAAGAAATGAATTAATACTCTAAGCCAGCATTTTTTTCCTTTCTAAACAGCAAATGGGCTTAAGACCCTTAGGTATTTACCTGCTTTACCTGAACAACCCCAGAGAATGATGCTCCTAGTTTCACCTCCTTCTCTTCCCCTCATCACTTACTCTGTCACAGCTGAGCTTACCTCAGGGTTTTGGGACAAGTGCCATGACACAGCTCCATAGAAGATTCATTTCCCAAAGTGGGACTTTACCATCTGTAGACCTCACATCCACTACTGTCCTCACACAGCTCTTTCTTTGGCCTTGGAAGGGCTTTGCTCGTAACACTCCCAGAGCCCTGAGCTTTGCCACACACAGGAGCAGAGCCCTCTCTACGTAGCTAAAAGGTTTTTATCAGTCTTTTTGACAGCCAGTTAATTAAAACAGTTTTAACAGTCAGCAACCTCTGAATGGCAACAGGTTTCCTGATCATTTTGACAGAAACCTGTGTCTCCAGGATTCAGTGTGCACAAGCAGGTGACACGCACGGTTGGTCCCAGTGACTGCCCCCACCTCCTCTGCCCACTCAGTGAAAACCAGCTTGGGACTCACAAAAGCATCCTGGTGTCCAGTAGTGTTTCTGGTTCCACACATCATTTGAGAAGGACAACAGTGGTTACGGATGGATGTTAGGAAGGACCACTTCCCACAGAGGCATTTCCTTTGCCGCTGACAGGCAAGTCCCATTACTTCCCATGCTCAGCACTACGGCTGCTGTTGCCTTAGAGATCTGCATCAACTGAAGAAGAATCTGCTCTTCCCAGATATCAGGGTCTCCTACAGAACTGGTTGATACCCAGCTTTCACCCCATTAAGAAGTCCTCACATCGTAGTCATTAGAGACTACTGCCAGGCAAAAGAGCCAGTATCAGAGTAAGCATCAATTTCTTGTGCAGAGGCAAAAGCAGTAGTGACTGCAGCTGCCAATACGGGAGTACTGCTCCTGCTCTGCGGGGAAGCAAGACAGAGTGTATCGTGAGCAGAGTTGCGAACGCACAATCGCTCTCTCTGGCTGGCTCTCTTCTCAGATAACATATAAGGCACCAGCTCTCCCTGCTTCTCTAATTCAGGGTACTTCCCAGAAGCCTGAAGTCAAACTACTTGTTGTTCACAGTGCCAAGTTTTGCCAGCACTTAGTGTGCAATGTTTAGGAATCCCATTAGGAAATGTACCCAAAGCATCAAAGAAAAGGTGAATGATGTGTTTTTATATGTCTGATTCAGCAAGCACTGCAGAGCATGCTGAATGTGGCCTCTGTGTTTCTGTCTGAAAAATATATCCATCTCCTCTGCTTGTCCATAGGAGATACAGAGAGGGAAGCTCCAAAGCCCAGTCAGCAGGGGCAAGCCCCATCTTATTAATGCAGCTATGACAATGCAAATCTATGTATCTCAGGCACTTTTAAGATGCTTATTGACTGGCTTGCACTCTCCCTGTCAGGTTTGCATACAAAATATATATTTTTTAAATACATTCACAAATGTTAACCTGAAGCAGAAGAAATTTTTCTTTGCCTGTCAGCAAAGAGCATCTGGAAAAGATCAATCTCTCTCTCCGCCTTGTCCAAATGTCCTCAGGGAGAAATTAATCTTTTAAGACAACTATATTGAAATGAAAAAATGCTTTTGTAAGCTTGCTAAATTCAGATGCTAGCTAAGTTTTCCTGAGAGGAAAGCATAGGGAGGGGAAAGGGATCCATTCTTTCTAGGAGTAAAAAAACACAAACCACTTTCCTTGTTCTACTGCTAGGTGAACAGCAAGGCTTCAGCCCCTAGCAAGAATCACAGGCTCAGCGCTGTGGCCACTGGCAGTGTAAACTCATGTGTGTGATTAGCTTCATAAACAACAGACTTTCCATTGCCTATAGTGGGATTCATACATAGCTGCATTTCATATACACATACAGATTCTTCCAGGAATGAACACAGCATCTCTAAGGAGAAATGTTACTGGTCTGGGAACAGATAAGCAATGATCAGTGCTGCAATTTCCTCTCGCTCTCATTCTCTACCACCCCTTGCACTTAATATAAGAACCAGTAAACAAACCTAAGGTGAGGAAAAAGCTAAGTTTCAAAGGCAATATTGGCATTCTACCAAGAGCACAAACCTTCAATACATTTGTGCTTTTCCCAGCAAGGCGTATTTTGGGCGCGAAGGTGTGTCCCAGAGACACTCGGGCTCTGAGCCTGCAGTCTCCTCGCACAGGCAGGGTGTGACTGCAGAAGTATTTTGGTTTGGATCAGGAGGTTGCTTTTGAAGTGACTCTCCCTATCAGCCCGGCAGACTCTGCTTTGGTTTTCAGAGTGCACCAGCGGGATTCCTTTCAGATGAAACTCAAACCAGAAGATGCACTCCAGGAGTGCACTGAATGCTTGGACTGCTGCTGGGCATTGAGCCTGTGGGAGCAAAGCAGAGCTACCCATAGCACAGACTAGTTCACATTACAGGCACTCTCCTGTTGTGCCAAATGACTTACTAATGCCAATGTAGCCATAGATTAAAGAGCATCCTTTAGCATGATATCAGAAATAGAACTTGTTATATCACATATAGCTTCTCAACAACCCTATAGCATTAACCAGGAGTCAGTAAATCTGCTTATTCTTATAAAAACAGAAGAGCTACTTATTTAATAAACAAAAGCCATATGCAATATAATTAAGAAAAACAAACAAATGTTCAAGATGGAAACAATCTTCTGAAATAGATTATTTCTCAAGTACCAGGAGACCCAATTTCCCAACCGCTTTTATCTTTGGTTCTTAAGTGTGTATGCACAGTCAGGGATATAAACACACCTCTGATGGAAAATCCTGTAGAGCTTCCCAGGAAGAGTTGTTACTAAATGTGATAGTTTTTCAGGTTAATTTCTGCAGAATGCTTTTAAAATCTATGGGGCTTTTGCAGAATGAGAAGGAAAAACAAAAATCAGGGTCTGCAAAATATTACCAGCGTAAAATGACTGCTTCATTTAAGCCCCTTCACATTACTTACTAAATTCTGAATTTCAGAGCAATCAATGAAGACAGCTGTGTAGCCCCCAGCATTACTGTTTTGCTGCAGACAAAGCCAGCATCACATGAAGTTTCCACCTACCATGGGACATATTCAGTCCCTGGCAACATTTGCCCCTTAAGCAAATCACTTTAGGTATTTCCACAGTGAACAAGACCATTAATTTTCAGCTTCGTATGTTGCCAAAATCCTGTGAAAAATTAAATGAGGTCTTTTAATTAAAAGCCTAAACACATACAGTGGCTCAGTTCCATCTCTAGGTTCCCCATTTCTTCTCTCAAGTATAACGGTAGTTTCATTTGGTTCCTCCTGAAGAGTCTTGAGCAAAAAGTTTGTTTTAGGGGCTAATTTAACTTCTGAGTGAATTGCAGGGCCTGACTGTTAAATCCTGTCTGGAATTACCCCAGTACAGCAGCAACACAATCCTCAGCAGAAGTCTGCTCCAAAGAAACTTGGATGTAGTGCACCAGAGCAGGTTCTATGACCAGACAAACTGCCCTCAGAAATTATGTCCTTTGCCATAATTCTGTCATTTACCTTAAATTTTTTTAAACTGTCATAAAATGTTTTTTCCCTTAGCTATGCCACAACCAAAGAACCAAGGCACAACCTGAGGTGAATCACATTTTATAACTCTGAATACGTCATCCTGAGCCATTTACACCCATGCTTGCACAGGAGTCCTTGCTCTGGATGAACACAAAACTACAAACCATAGAGCTGCTTGAGAGGGTTATATACTTCCCTAAAATGGAGAAGAAAGTTATAACCTCTTTAGTTCAACTGCATGATTTCGCTGATTTCTACTGATTTGTTAATGCACTATGTTGCCAACACTGGAAGAAGGGCTGGCAGTGCTCATTGCATTGCTGCCTTCCCTTCGAGCATTTAAAGCTGAGAGTTCTGCTAGGAAAGGTGAGGGGCCAGCCAGCTGGCCTGGGGCAGCCAGTGGCCTGGGTCACCTTGGGGAAGGTGCATTCCAGCCTTATTTTTGTAACCTTCTGTGAAAGAAGCTTATGAGTCTGTGGGAAATTAGATAAATGCAACTTTTCAAAGCCAATTCTTCCTCGCTTTCTATTTTGCAAAAATAAGGGGGTCTTTGAGTGGTCTTAAATTTAAACCAACCATTACTCTTTCACTCACAAGATGGTAAAACCCTTGTTCTTGGGCTTTTCTCTACTAAATCAGAAAAGTTGAAACTCAATAATTAGTTTGTCTGAAATAGAAGTTTAGTGTGACATTTAACCTTTCATAATTTTCATACTGGTTTTCACTGCTTTGTTGCAGACAAACACACTTGACTAAAATTTTGTTTGCCAAATATTTTTTTTCATTGTGATCCATCAATGTAAGAAATACTTTTCAAAGAGAAAAGATTACGGTAACTCTCCCCAGACAGCATTCAGACATTATGTGAAATTTACAGTGCAAAAGCTGTTTAAAAAGCCTTTGTAGTAGTAAGAAAATCTAGAGCAAGATATCAAGAAAGCAACCAAAATAGATGCATACTGTTTCAAGAGACACCTTATCACATATTAGAAAGAAAATTAGAAGAAAATCAAGGTCTATAATTGAAAGTAGTACTGCAAATTCAAACAGGCATTATGCCAGCAGTTAACAAAAGCACCCTCTACTGGAGTAGCACAGCTGAAAACCCAGCAAATGTAGACTATAAGAGCTAAATTATTGCAGAGCTTCATTTGCCCAGTCGTCTGTTGGATGATTTTGCCAATGGAGCAGTGAATCTTTCTGCCAGCTACATGATACTTTACTGAGCTACGTGATACTTTACCAACTCAACAGCTATCCCAAGAAGGCTGACAAAAGGCAGGGAAATAGGGGATCCCCAGCAGGAGGGTAGGGACGATACATGCCTGGGATCCTTACAAGGTCAGACCAAAATTTATTTGCCACTGGCTCTCAAGCATTCAAGGAGCGCTGAACTTATATATATACAGTCTGTATCAGGTAAGTTTCCCTGTTTCATCAGCATTGGGATCACTTAATGACATGGATTCTACTTATTTTCATATTGCCAGCTTTAGGTGTCAATTATGCTTCTGTGAGGAAATAATGCAATGAATCTTATTAATGTTACAATAATGTAATAATTCTATAGCATACAACTCTGTCTTGTCTTATATAAGTCTATGTGTTGCTTTATATAGATACTTGGAAAAATTTAAGTTTGTAAGATGTAAGCAGTATTTCATTACTGTGTGAAAGATCATGGCGACATAGCTTATTTAAACTGTCAGAGAGATACAGCTTATTTACAGCTAACCAAGAGGCATGTACGAAGGTTCCTGTGAGAACAAGTCACTAATGGTAAGCCAAACCTTAGATCTTGTATAAAAATCAGTATTCCTATCTGTTAAAACAGTATGTTTTCAAACAAGCCTTTGCCATTGCCAACCGTATAACTCCGTTAAATAATATAACTCTTTGAAACATTTCAGACAATATATAAGATCTTAGTCTCACAAAATACAATTTTATCAGTCCTAAGGAAGGGATTTGTGCATTTCTTTTAAGCATCTTCTAATTACAATAGAAAGTGACAATTTTTCTAGACCAGAAGCCTAACAGAGAAACATTTTTTGTAAAACCCTTCTTCAGGTCTTTAAGTAGTTGTGATCCTTCCTATGAAAGAAGTGAAATTAGTCTCTTACATTACCTGGTCTGGTTCCTCAAGGCATCCCTTACCACCCTGTGTCAAGAGAAGTCACTTGTTTAACAAAACTCAACCACGTTCTGCTTCCTAACAGAAAGGCTCCCCAATTACTTTTGCTGGGAGCCTGCTGCTGTGGGGGCGTGGGGGTGTTGTTTGGTTGGTTGAGTTAGTTTGAGGAGAGTATGTTAATCCTCTCCTGATAAGTCCTGTGGTTTAGGTTTAACTCCCCATTAAACCTTCCTGGGGTTACCCTGTATTCATCCTGTATTAGTTTTCATATCAGTCCATCTACAGCAAGAAACAGATGGTGGAAGAAGTTAAGCAAAGGGATGGGAAATCAGTGTTTGCTCCAAAGAATAAGTTAATCTTGTTAGAAGACAGTAAAACACAGAGTCCTCATTTTGCTGCTCACAGCTACAGCAAAGCAAAGACGTGATTTATCTTTTGAAGCTACCAAGACGAAAGCATTCTAAAGATGAAGAGCACTTCATCTTCTAAATGAAGAGCACTGATAAAATTATTTGATAAGGACCAAAAAATGCTTTATCTCCATTCATTGAATTCATTGCATTCTTCTGTCAATCCAGCTCCACAGGTCCTGGCTTCCCTGGAAATTCCTGCTTCTTTCAGAAGTGCCCTGAAGAAAAGAGTTCAAAAGAACTAGCAGCACAAACCCATTCCAATCTCTGGTGCAACTAAGCCTTCAAGGTCCAACTGATCTTTGCACATTTCTATCAGTGACACAAATTCTGTGGACTCCTCTGAAGAGGACGTTGCTCCCTTTGGTCTGTGATACTCTACACGTGAAGAACTAGCTCACTGGAATCTCTGTCCCTCTGTTATTCTCAGTATTTCTTGGTTCCTAATTATATGACTTAGAAGCTTTTAGAAAGCAGTCCACTGCTACTGAAGTTTGTCTCAGGAACAGAATCATTCCCTCAGATTCCCATGTCCCACAGGAAACCTCCTGTGCAATGAAAACACTGTTTCTTTCAGCAGTTTTCTGTATTTTGCCAATATTTTACTCTACAGAAATTCTGCTTTTGTTTCAGTCTTGACATTTTGAGACAGCTGCAGACTGCCTAGCTAATCAATGCCTCTTGTTGCATTGCAACGCATTTGCATTGCGTGCAAAGGTTCTTTAAACTTCACCTTAGTCAATGCATCCAGAAAACGCCTTTGGCAGTAATGGAATCAGATTTCTTAGCAAGGTGCCTCCATTTGCTCAAGGGCTTTCTAAACCCATCCCATGCTAGTCTTTTTGAGAACTTTTTTCCTCTATGTTTGCCCTCCTTGGAATTATAGAGAGAAGAGTTGGCATCTCCTCCTGAGCACACCTCGGCAGTCATTTGCACTCTGCTGCTGCTAGAGCAACTAGGCTGTCAACAAACTCACCTCCGTGGGGCACCGCTACAACCATGCTTGTGCCCAGGCCTGATGGTGCTGGGATTTTCCCAGCTATTTGGAAACCAGCCTTTTAGATTTTTCCGTAAGTGTGGATCTCCTTAAACATTTTTTCCCAAAATGGAAATGCTGCACAGCTGTAGCCATTGCCACAGGTCCCCTTCAACTGGTACAGCCGTTGATCCTTGAAGAACGCACACTTAAGCTGTAATCAGCTTCCATGCTTTTAAGACAGTCCTGCATTGTTCACACATCAAACCCACACCCAAAGCAAAAGCACAAACGTCTGTGACCAGTAGTCAAAGGGGTCTGGAAAACAATCAGCAAGCTAAGACAGAAACAGTCACAGGAGCCTTTCAAGCTTGAAAAGAAAATCCAAATTGTATCCTGCTGGTGGCTGAAAGCATTACATCTTTTCATCCAAGTTCTGCCATGATTTTGCAAGATTAGCAAATGGGCACATGAGCTTCCTGTCACCAGAAAAAGAGAGTCAGCCAGCCACTACACAGCTTCTGTTTCTCTCCGTTGATAAAAATCCTCCTTCTGCGCTGATTCCAGGTTCATAACAAATTACTCTGTGTGGAACACACTACATTTCCCTGGATTCACTTTCAGATTGGCAGCCTTAAGGTTATCACAAACCATTTGTAAATGAATCAGTTCTTCAATAGCATTAGTATGCATCAAGCTGTCACATAGCAATATCGGACCAAGGGAGGGATGCTTTGCAACAACCTCTCCATTAGCATTTCTGGAAGGAAGCTCTGCCTGCCATGAAATCATTATCCTCAATGGCTGTACTTCTACACCGATGTGAATTCTTTCCCTGCCTTTCTTGGAAATCAAAGTAATGTAGCTGCTATTGTGTCAACATCTGGAAGCAATGCAACGTGTTCACTGCAAATCACTTGCCTTCCAGCCACCGTTTTTCTAAGAGAATATTCTCAAACTTGTACGCATTTTATACTGCCTTTTCCCCCCCTGTTACACATAATGATCATAATCACATTTGATTCATCATAAAAACAGTGCAATGATGAGTTAATAGAGGGCTAATTTTCAGAGCCAATCTTTCCCATTTGTCAGCGGGGGTGTATGTTCACTGTCACCATCTTCTCTTGAAAGACAATCCAGGATAAACTGTTCTCTAGTTAAGAGATTTTTTGAACATCTGAGCTATCAGTTTAAGTTTAGTAAGTGTTCACTCACGCATTTCACAGATCCTGATGCACAGAGTAGCCAATTTTTCATTATCAGCTGTCCAAACCTGAAGAAAACCTAGAAGTCTGTTTCTTGTTCCAGCTTCTTCTACTTTCAAAACAAATGAGAAAATCTTCTTATTGCTCATTTCTTCACACTTACCTGATCTGCTTCCTTTAAGCACTGCATTATTACCAGTTTTTCCTGGTATGTATATCTGTGCCACTTCTAATCATGCAAAAAGGGGATGGAGAAGACTTGAATGCCCTTTTGGGGATTGTTGGATGCACGCCTATAATTGCAAGGCTTATCATGACCACATCTTTCCTGGTAATGCTCTCTCTAGTGACTTACTGAGGAACTTGAATGACAGCTGGTAATTTTACAGCTTCATAGCTATGAATGCCATGGATGTGTTATCATTAATCTCGACCTAGAAGCCCAACTCCAAATGAGCATTCATAATTTAGCCTAGTACCCATTTTTCTTGGAAGCTTTTCATGGTGTCTGAATAAGATCTTACAGATCCTTGGCAAAATCAGCGGGCTTCCTCTCCTTTTCTTCCTCTCCTGGCTAGTAGCTACATTCTATCTATCTCAGTCCAGCCATTTTCAAATGGCTTCTTTGTATCAGCTATAGGTACCCGTGCTTTTTTCCCCCGCAGAAGCAACTACTGCTTAGTAAGTACCATACTATCAAAGCCGATCACTGGAAACATTTTGTGCCTTTCCAGCCATTTTCTCACCAGAGTTAGGACTCTAGCATTTTTTCCACTGTGAGGAATTCTGTTGATGTTTTGCATTACAAGTCACTGATCATACAAGCATAACATTTCTTTTATGCAATCTCATTTACTTACAATAAAAGGCACATGCTCTTATCTCTAAACTGAGAAAGGTCAGTCCCCTCCCTGCTCTGGGGTTTTTTGTATACCCTATGGCAAGAAATCTTCTGAGTTGCTTCAGAACCTGCAGCACTAGCATTCCTCTCATCATCTTCTGAAGATGATGCACTGAAGCATCTCCCCCAAAAAAACTTCCAGCAGCAGAACCAGTCCACCCAGATAACTCAGCTTCAGACAGGCTCTAACAGCCTTGTTTCAGATGTCTTACTTAAAAAAAAGAAGCATAGTTGCTTTTGCCATTTCTCCTGAATAGGGAAGCTGCCATGGTCACTGCTTACAATGAAGATTTCCTCAACCTGTAAATAATACAATTAATCATTCTTCTCCGAGATTAGCCACACTGGTTTTCTCCTTGGAAACTGAGTATCAGATGGTGTTAACTTTAAGACAACTGGATACCACGTATATCATATGATCTCAAAACAAAAGGAATGATTAGCATGGTAACTTCCTGAGCTACCTGGCAGAATAGCAGAGCAAACAATGTAAGGACAAAAGCCTCCTTGGTCACGGCAGTCGTGGGAATGCATCCTATTTCCAGAGCTGGTGACATTAACCTTCAGCTGCAATGCTCTTCCAGGAGCACTTCAGTAGCAAACAGAACTATTGTAAGACTTGAGAATTAGGCAGTCCATCAAACTGCGTACCTCATGTCAAATCCTTCACATTTCAAGAAATGGTACCGTTCATTCCACATAACCCTGGAATAAATTCTGTACATATAGGACAGCAGAGGCAGATTTCTCAAAAAGTGTCTTGCTAGACATACTATAATCTGCAACTCGCTGCCTGGACACAAAATGAACCTTTGGGAAACCGACCAAACATCTGATTTTCATATCTGAACAGGAGCTTGCTGGTATTCCCTACCCTCAGCTCTCTGTGCCAGCTAAAGTATAAAGACATTCCTGTTAAAAAAGGAGCATAAGCAGGCTTTTCTTCTACCACATTCTCTGAAGATTAGCACCTTCAACCTAGCTACATTAGGACAGCAGGTACAGAAAAAAAAGCAGATCAGAGTGAGCCTTTTAAATCAGAGACTCAAGTTCAGCACTTCAGGAAAAACATCCTTCATTTCTTTGCTTACAAAGCTCACAGAAGCCATTTGATCTCAGACAACTAGGACCTAGAGACCAGCTACCCGAGTAGCTTGTGACAACCCACATCCAGAAGTGGATGATGTAAGGCTGCATTACCTGCATGGAGACAACTATTCCTGTAAGAGAACTGGTCTGCATTAGATGGTAATTTTTAGTGGAAGTTTCACACACTATTGTTAGAATGAAGGAGAATTTACATTAGCATTCTAGACAAAGCGAAGTACAGGCATTTATAGTCTCTCAACTCAAAAAAATGCAGATACACACAGTTCCTGAATTGTCATGCTACACTGGCTGTCCACCTAGTCGAAGCTCCATTTCAACAAGCAGTCGTATTTGACTGCTGCAAAGGGGTCTCCATCCCAGCTGGAGCTCAGCAGGGCTGTCATTAAGGGTGTGGGAGGCTTCCCCTTGCATCCCAGCAGCCAGCTCCGCTCTGCTCCCTGCTAGCCGAGTCCCTGTTCCAGCCCAGTCACAGCAACCTGAGATTCTGAGAAACTACACAGATCTGGCACTTTGTAAGTTTTGCCTGCGACACTGTCCCTCATCTTGGAGCTTGCTACGACAGTGTCAGATATTTGGGTTTGTGCTAAGAGAGCAGGGGCACACGGAACCCTCAGCTGTGTACAAGTACCATTTTTCAAATCGTTGCCAGACTGGCAGCACAGAAGGGGTGGAATATATCCCAGATTTGGCCTGGCAGCCTGTGAAACTGGCAAGGAGCAGTTGCGGAGTCTGCAGGTAGAGAAGGATCCAGAGAAAGCATTATCACACTGCCAAGGCTAGAATTGCGTAACTTGTTGTTAAATTCATGTACTCACTAAAAATGAGTAAATTTTTCTATATATCGAGGTTCAAAAGAATTGTTTCAAAAATCACTTTAAAAAATATTAACATCATATTAGCACATATGCATGCAAAACCTGTTCTGTCAAATTAAAGCTAGTCCAAGACAGAAGGAAAATAAAAATTACGAATGCTTACATTAGTAGTTTAATTACATAAACTTCTATCAGTAGGCCTAATCTCACTGCAGATTTCCTAAGGCACAGAAGCTTTATTTGAAAATCAACCTAGAGCAACCCTCCCTCCAACCCAGTTTTGCTGGTACTTTTTCATATACAGACCCAAAAATCCATGCAGCAGCATATCACAAATGCAACATATACTGACTAGCACTTTGAGATTACCAACTGTTTGAACTGAAATAATACAATTTGGCAGTAAAGACTCTATCACAGCTTTGTCATAATTTTTTTCCACATAAATATCTAGATTCTATTTGCAATTTTAGGAAAAATACATTAAATACTTCAATTCTCCCTGCATCAGTTAGTCTCATGTTTCACTGATGCAGATCATATAACATCAAAAATTAAACTCCATTACTAGGTCCGTGTTTCTTCAGTTTGCAGTTGTATATTTATTACAAACAAAACCCTGAGGAATCTGTTGCGTCGTAAGAAATACATCACTGAAATGCATATGGTACAGAATTCATCCCCCCTTATTCACAAAGCATGCAATGTAATATTTATACTGCAGATGTTTTCAAATGTAGTTTTATTCCAGTGACCTATTTGCAGTCTTTACATACATTTCAAAACAACATTATGCAAACATATCACAGGACAGTACTTAAAGAATCTTTAGTATATACTCCTTTATAAAAGGTTTTGACACAATGAAAGTCAGTCCAGATAAGCTCACGTTACTAGGTTTCTTGATAAACAAAATACCATGAAGCCCTGTAACCCGCATGAGCACAAGTATCCATTAAAATGGATCCCTCTTCCAAATCCCTCTTTTAAATAAACAGGTTTAAATTTTGTTCAGTAGATGAGTTTCTATCACAACACTGTCCACTTAATTTTGTGCTTTCCAAAAGGCAAGCATACTACAGAAATAAAATTCCCTACCCGATAGGAGAGAGAAATTCAGTAAACATGTATTTGTTTCCCATTCCAGCAGAGGAATCCAAGTTCATTGAAATCCTCATTATGGCTAAATCCAGCATGCCCTGCTTTATAACTTCTTCTTCTTTGTCTGCTCCCCAGAGTCTAGTTTACGTTTCTTAGCAGAAGCTGGTTCATCATCTTTTTCACCATCTTTAAACAAAAGACAAGAGTTAATCAAAGTCAGCAAAGCCAGTATCTGTCTTAAACACCATCCTCATCTCAGAACAACTGACTTAACCGCATCTGAGATATCTGGTAAAAAGACAGTAGTATTAACCAACATCATCATTTTTGGAATGTGGACAATATGTGGACAGAACAGGAATGATTACAGAGACCATTGAGGATAACTAAGAAGAGGCCTTGTTATGATACTGTACAGTACCTGTTCTAAAAAAATGTTATTTGGATAAGACAAAAATCTAGAAGATGACATTTTAGAAGCAGGAAGTAATGTCAAGGTCAATTAAGTTTTATTTTTTTAGTTTTTGGATGAAGATTGACTAAGAGAAACAGGGGGGTGGGGGGGAAAGCATACAGAACAAATGGAGCAAGACAGAGAGGAAAACTGTCACAGGAGAAGGAACACTCAGAACAGAAAAAGGAGCAAGACAGCAAAAAAAACCCTTCCTTTTGGAAAGGTTTGCTGACAGCTTTACTGGTGAACCAAAACGTTATTGTGTGTCCTGAAAGCCCAGAATTTCTTCTTCTGTTTTTTCCCTCTTGGTTGTTACTGGCTATTCTCTTTCTCCAGCAATTTTTTAAAAAAATAATTCTTCCCTCCTGTCAAATATTTCTTTACTTCCTAGATTACTATTACAGCTTGTACCATGATTAAAAGTGAAAAGGATAGTAAATATTTTCTTCAGTAATCTGTCACATGGACATTTAATTTAATTCCTCTCTTGGTCCCCATGTTTTGCACACATGATAAAAATAACCCGACCTACATCTACACCTCGGGTCGAGACAGCAGTGCTTGAAGAAGCTGTTGTACCACCTTCTGTTTTAACGGCACCATGACCAAACCTGTTATTTCATACAACCACAGTTCTACAGACTCTCTAATCGTTCCCTGCTTCCGCTAACGCCAGTGGAAGGGGAGCAGAGAGGTTGCTGGAGACTCTCGGTTGATTCTAGGAAAGCCCGAAGCCAGGGGCTGAGGCCGAAGGGTGCCTGCAGCGGGCGGCTGCTCTGCCCTAGCGGGGCCAGCAGAGGCCGGCGGAGCTTCCCGGGGGCGGGGGGCAGGCAGGGCTCCACCACGGACCGACCACCCACCCGCTTCGCCTCCCTGCGCTCACGAATTTGAAACACACACGCCGGTGCAAAGCACCGCTGCCTCACGCCGGCTCCTCACCCGATTCCAGCGGCTCCTGCTCCTCCTCCGGCAGAAACCTGGCTTTGCTGGCCTGCCGGGGCGCGTCCTCGCCGTTGTCCTCGTAGATGTTGGACCACTTTATGGCCATGTCGAGGGCAGGGGGCGGCGGGGGCTTCTTCTCGGGCGGGCTGTAGGTCTCCGGCGGGGGCACGGCGTTGCTCTTCCACACCTTGAACTCCTTGGGGGGCTGTAAGAGACGGCGGGGCACCCGTCACGCCGGGCCTCGGCGCCCGGGGCGGCTCCAAGGCGGCGCGGCCCGGCCCGGCCCGGCCCCCCCGGCCGCCTCGGGCTGCCCCCGCGCCCTTCCGGCCCCCTCGGGCTGCCCCCCGGACACCCCCGGGCCCCTCGGGCTGCCCCCCGCGCCCCCCCGACCCCCGCACCTCCTCGGGCGCCCGCAGGACGCGGCTCTCCCAGTCGATCTGCTTGTTGAGCGGGTTGTAGAGGAAGGCGGGCGGCTGCGACACCCTACGGAACAGCTCGTCGGGCGGCGGCAGCCGCGGCCGCCGCCCCGGGCTGCCCCCCGCCGCCGCACCGCCCCCCGCCTGGCGCTCGTCGTGCTGCGGCTCGTCGGCCTCCGAGTCGGAGCTGGAGCTGCCGTAGGCCGCGAAGTAGCCCAGCGGGTCCTCCCCCTCCGCCGCCATGGCGGGGCCTGCCGCCGCGACACCGCCCGCACGGAAACCGGCGCCGCGCCGAGCGTTCCGGCCTGCCGCCGCGCCGGCGGGAGCCCGAGCCCCCCCCCAGCCCCGCCGCGGCCGCCCCTGATGCTGCCTGCCCGGGGCCGGTCTCCGCGCTGGCCCCGGGAGGCGAGACCCACGCGCGGGTGAGGTCCCGGTTTGCACTGGCAGGGGCTCCGGCAAGAGGAGGCGGTGGCCAAATCGGCGGCCGCCAGGGGAGGGGGGGGCAGGGCTCGCCCCCAGGAACTCGGGGATTTTTTCCCCTCTAAGAGAGCAGAGACAGACACAGAAAATCAGACATGAAACCGAGACAACCTCCATTTCTCCTTTTTTACACCTGCAGGACTATGTAGAGAGAAAACACGTTTTCCTTAGTGTTCGAGTGTAGTTAAGCAGCTGAGGTCTTAATGTCACATGCACGTTCTCCCTCTGCACTGCTCTTGTCCTGCAGGCACAGGTGTTTCACAGCAAGTCAGTCTTTCCACCAAAGACAAACCTCTCTTACAAAACAATGAGAAGGAACGAAAGCCTCCCGCACACACAAAACCAAAACCACACATCCAGATACGGGCATGAACTGCTCTTACAACCTATGCATTTTAATAATGAGAGGCAGACAGGAAAAGAGGCAATTATACAAAAAACTTTATTCCAAAAGTGATAAAAACATTTCAAACTTTTAAAAAAAATGTATGCTATAAACATCTAGTAAGATAATACATTCATTTAAGTCTCAGGTTGATAGGCTCCGCTGCAGCAGCCATCCCTGCAGAGGCAGGCTTCCTGCAGGATGCGTGGCACTGTGGCAGGCAGCACACCTCAGGGGCTGAGATTGAGATCTGCAAGGCAGTCTACACCCTGCTCTTTCTGAGTTATGGCCAAGCTTGCTCAATCTCCTCCATTTACAGGAGCCCAAGAAGGGACCCGAACTCAAGCACAGCTCTAGGTGGTTACTGTGGGCATTTAGACAAATCAATTTTCAGACATCCTGAGTATGTGTAACTACAGTTCAAGTTAATGGAAGAGAGGGATTTAAGCCTACCCTTAATTTCATGTTAGAGAGCAAAATTTTGTTTGCATATTTAGGCACTTAACTTCAAGAGTGCCTTCTGAACCAAGCAGTTTTGTTGAAAAGCATTTTCACCATCCTGACAGCCTATGACCTTAGATGCATACAAGAAAAACAAGGATTTGTATAAACACTAAACAGAAGCCCACATCTTTATCAAATGTAAGCTATTCATATACTAAAGTATGGAGTGTAGTTGAACATTGCAGTTTATTTTAACCTACCTCCAAAACCAGAGTAAACATGAAAAAAAATTTAGAGACTGTACTGAGGTCCTGCAGATGGGCCTGTCTCCACAAAAGGAGTTTATGAGTATTACCTGGGTTTGAATTTCATTGGAATTACATGGCTATAGCACTGTATGAGAGCCAAAATAATTTAAAGCCTTAAATTCAAACCTACGCTTTGATACACTGAAAGCATCCCCTCACTTTCAAGTGTAGCACTGCAGAACACAACTGTACACATTTCCAAGTAAGAGTTTGTCTTTGCCTAATAATTTCAAAGTGATTATAGGCCAACTTCATAAGAAGTAGATTGCAACTCAAGAGTAGAGTATGAAGGGCATACAGCATGTTACACTGTGTCAAGAAATGAGAACCTTCCCATGTTGAAATAGTTTAAAATGCATTTGACTCGAGAAACCATTTGAAATGTAAACCTGTGCTATCTGCTTTGAAGAGTAGGTATCTGAAGTGCAGCATTTCCAAGAGTCCTTCAGGTATGGATACTTCTTGCTACAGGACTCCTCCTCTACTTACCTACTGTAACAAAACATACAAGATTTGCTCCTGAATAGCATTATACAGTAACATTTTCTTACAGCCCACATGATGCTGTTACAGCAGTTTACATTCCTTTTCCACTACAAAGGCGAATTTATATTTAAAGTGCATCTCAAATCAGAAACCTCTAACTAATATACAAGAATAATATGCTAAGACTTGTGGAAGTGTATTTGCTAACTCAAATCACTGCAATACCGAGTGCTTTCTGATTTACTAGTAGGACAAAGTTCAAACAATTAAGAGACTTCTCGCAAATAAGCATAGCTACAGATCTGGCCAGATTCAGGGTTTTGGGGTTTGGGGTTTTTTTTTGCAAATGGAGCTGCACACACATACATAGAGGGCAAAATTTATCCTACAGATAAACATTTAATTTGGTAAATGAGTAAGCTGTTTGGTAAGTGAGCCTAAGCTTTTAGTTCAGAAAGTTATTTTTCAATACTCACTACTTCTCCTAACCATCATTCCCAATTCACCCATCACAGAAACATTAAGAAAAGCAGGTTTGTTAGTTTCTGTAGGAAGAAAAAACCCATTTGTTCTATAACTGCAGCTTAATTATCTGCAGCTTAATGTGCTATCTTAAATACATTGGTTTAAAAAACAAACCATTGCCGCTATAATAGCATGATCTTTTGAAAAAAGCTCTCTAAAGAACATAAAACCAAGCAGCTCCAGAGTCATTCAATTACAAAAAACCCTACTCCTTAGAAACAGTAAATAGCATATTGTTTCCTCTGATTTTGCTAATTAACGGTTTTACAACTTTTTTTTTAACCTTTATAAGACATTACACAAAATTTCAGTACTATTTGGATGAACAGACAAAAGTCACTATGTTCACTGTGGTTGAAGAGAACGTGATCTTAAAGGCAGAAAGCAATTGTCACTTGAACTAGTACACGGTTCTTGCTGCTCTGACTGGAGCTCTGGGGGGAGTGGGGGTGCACCGGGGTCTCCAGGCCCTGGAAGGGTGGCTGAGAGAACAGCACTCTCTGCATTTCCCATCTCTGCAATTGGCAAATTCATTGAATGAAGAGACACAGCAGACATAAATGCAGCAGTGCTATAATCTTCTTCTGGATGATGTATCTGGGTAGATTCTTTGTCTTTTGATTTATCAAAAAAATTAGATTCATCAGAATATGATCTGGAAAGATTATTCGTTCCTCCATACAGTGAGGTCATACAGGTGCTGCAGCTTAGACCTAAGACAAAAAACAGAGACTGGATTTAATTACAATATGGTGCAGTCTTAAAACTGTGCTCTGATTTAATATCAGTAAGATTGCCAAAGATCAGTTGTATTTTTAACAGATTAACCTGTTCATCTCCCCTGTGACGTCCCAATATTCATGACAAATTAAAAAATACATGCAGGCTATCTAGGCTGACGTGAATGATTTCTCTGTATCAGCTATTATTTGACAAAGATGCACCATAATTTAAGCTTCATTTTAAGAAGTCACTTTAGCCCTCTGACCCATCTTTTGATAGATTTCTCTCACTGTGTTCTTCAAATTTTTAAAAGCTTCAGCTACATGGTTCTACTCTAAAGCGGACTACATTTGGAGGCTGTTTTACCTGAAGCCAGAGAAAACTTCAGGCCTTTCATCTCTAGTGTTAAAATATACTTCTTCCTTCTTTATTTCTCTTTTGGTGGGTGTGGAAGGGGAAGTAAGGGTTTTGGTTTAGAAGGCTTATACTTTCTTTATCTGCCTTAAAATATGAGTATATATGGTCACTTCAAGCCTTGTGTGTCAACAAAACCTCTCTGCCTGTATGAAACAACATATGCATACATTCACAGTGTCTAATTTTAAGTTTTGGCATTGACGGCATACAGAGAAATTCCCCTCAGGTTGCACTTGCTGGCTTATCTTCTGCTGAGGTGTAAAGTTTAACAAAACCAGAGCATCCTGCCACTGCAGTAAATTGCTTCAAGAGAAATGCAAGATGGAAGATAACCACCTATTCTGAGTTCTGAACTAGAACCTCGTAGAAAGCAAAACTGAAATGTGAAGAAAGACTTACCCATCATAACAATACGATAGGGTCTTCTTGCAATTTGTTATTTCTGATGTGCTCAGATAGTAAAAAGACAAAGCCAGGATACATGCACTAGGATCTTAAACCCAAACTGGTGATATTTCCAAGAATGTTGTCCTAAACACTAGAGGAAGTAAAAAAAACCCCCAAAACCTGTACTAAGAAACATGATTTAAAGAACTGCTGGAGTTTAATTTTGCAGATCCTCAAAATAAAACTTATGTCTTACAAAATGTCATTATAAACTTCTCACCTTTGAGAGCTTCAAGTTTTTCATTTTTGACTTTTAACACTACGTCAGTTATCTTTTGTAAGAGGAAGTTTTGTGTTCTTTCTCGTCTGATAGATTCAATCAAAGCATCTAGTCCCTTTGGGTTTTCTGCTAAGTAGTCCAATAACTTCCCAGTTTTTTTCCTACTGGAAGATCGAGAAGAAATTTCTTCCGTGTCCTCTCTAGTGAGTATTTTCTTTGAACGTAGGTAATCAAAGTGTCTCTCAGCTATGATTTTATCACACAGGTAAGGACGCATCCTTTCTAAAGCCTGAAAAACAAAACAAACTAGTATTAGCCAATCTTTCAATTTATTTAGAAGCCTGTGTTTAAAACCTGTATGATTTTGATACAGGTTAACGAAACAATTTTTAAAGCTGCCAGCATGTTACCTAGCAGAGATTTTTCTCAGTGTAAAAGAAAAATTAAAAAGAACAACCCCACACCTTATCGAATTTACTTATCCCTTTCATTTGTTTTTCTTTGAGTGAACTTAGGAGTTTTAATACATGTTCAAGTAATAAGGTGAATACTTACTGAAAATGTTTACATCAAGTCTGTGGTTATCACATTTCAGAACAGTCACCAAGTAAAAATGAAGAGAAATTATACCAACAACACACAACAGCACCTACTCACTTTGTGTACAGATACACTCATTCTCACTGACTACCCAGCTGCAACATTTCCATACTATTTGCATTCATGAGGCACAACTTCAAATTATTGCAATTACTAATGTTTTCTGTACATTAAGTAAAAGCAATCTTGGAGCAACAGCACGAATACACTCACTGTTTAGAAGGTTTGTTAAATAAACACCATTATTTACAAATTCAACAGATTACTGGCATCCAAAATACCTGCACTTTCATCCACAGATGTACCTGCTCTCAACAACTTTACTGGCTGCTTTTTGTCTTCATCAAACTGCCTTCTTTTGGTTTAAGATTTTATATTAAACACCTGAAGCAACTTGCACACCTCTAACATGCTGTACAGACCACTGAAAGTTAGCGCAACTGGTGACTCTGGCCAAAGCAAAACGATTACTCTCTGCAGCATAACCTCAGCTTACAAGGGTAAACCGGTTAAGTCCTCTCTACAACCAGCAAAAAGAAAGAGGTGGAAGAACCTGCCTATGGGATGGGACTCCATCCATCATCTGAAGACCCTAACATGCAGTCAATTAACATGATGAAGCACAGACATCTGCCTTGAGCACTTCGGCAGCAGTGCCACTCTGCATCTTCAGGAACTGTAACACTTCGTATGGGATCATATTTCCTCAGAGATCTTCCTGGAGAAGCATGCTATCTTTTGTAACTATATCCAATTCTAACCTGACTACCGATTTATTTCAGGGGAGTTTTATAGGAGCCACGTCAGAACTGAAGACTGCCATGTCACCACTTTGATTTCCTCCTTGGAAGATCAAGTGTCCTCTCCTATACTGACCAATTTATTTTTACAGTTATCAAACCAAAAAACAAGCTTCCTCCACCTTGTTCAGAAGGTATATACAAGCACAAACATCACCAAAATGTAAATGATATTCATCTTATTTCAATCTGTACATTAACAAGGCTGCTTGATATCAACATCAAAACAGAATTAATGCATGTGCTCACAACTCTCTGGTTTCAATATCTACTACTCTGTGAAGATGAGAGTCACAAATGACATCTCTGTGCTTCAAAAACAAGCTCTCATTTTATATAATACTACAAAATTGGCAGTTTCCCCCACCAACACTTTTCACTGTGCAGAATTACAAAAGAAGCCAGATACCCACTACCTGAATATTACTGATGTGAAAAAACTACACCCCCCCAATCTCATTTGATTCAAAAAAAAAGAAAAAAATATTTGACAGTCAGAAGGAAAACCACCTTTAAGACATGTGGAGATGGAAAGAAACAAAAACTTCTTTCCTGAAGAAAGTTTTCAAATATCCTCCTGCTTTTTGAGATTAGATTCCATAACAGCAGCATTTAAAAATTAAAATTTGAAAATGCCCATCTGCCTTATAGCCATTTACTATCTCAGCAAATAGAAGCAGAGGAAAAGCTAGATATAAGGATGCACTTTAAGACATTATTTCAAACAGTAAAGTTCTGTCTGGCATACCGGTGCTTGGGAAAGCACCAAGAACTCTTAAAGAAAACACTTCCTGGACTGCTCCTCTAAGTACAGCAGAAGATAAATGTGTTCTTCTAGTTGCTCTTTAGGATTCAACAAATACAAATCAATGAACAGCCTGTGGTCACACAGTTGTTAAAGAAAACATCAGATGAGCATGCATGGAAGATAAAGAAAGGCTTTTGGCAGTAGACTATGACCACTAGATTGAATACAACATAAACCCAAACATGTAAGGGTGCAGCCGCATGGTGGCCAATTTAAGCGCAAGGAACACTCCCCCCCACATGACAGCTGCGTGCTCCTACCCCTTCCCTTGTACTGGTGGATGAGAAGATCATCAAGAAACTGAATTGGTGTCTTTTTTCCCCCCTCCCACAGCCAGATTAATTACCTGATCTAGTTTAAAGTGCAGTCACATCGGCACTAGTGGTGGCATAACAACTGTGATAAGAGCAGAAAAGTGCAACAGCGCAGCTTATACCAATTTAGGAGGCTCTGGAATATATCTCAAGAGTCCAGCTGCAACAAGCCCATGCCTGAATGGTTACGAATGTAGCAGGCAATACAGATTTCTTCAGTTCTCATGGAAATCTCATCCCATCACCAGAAGGATCAATCAACAATCAATCAACAATGTAAGTCAGTCCACATTTCAACATTACAAGAATAGAGTGAGTTGTTACTGAATAGAAAGACTAGTGTGTTTTGACTAACATCTTCCTGTAATGAGTCTTTCACTGTATAAAGTGTATCAGTTCTGAATTCCCCTCTGCACTGTCCTCATAGGTTAACAGTTTATGAGGAACAGAAAGAGTAAACACATTAGAACAGAAACTTTAAATATACTTTGCTCTGTATTGATGATTTTGTGTGGCTCACTGCCTCCTTCCCAGCTTTCGAATTAACGACTCCAACCTTTATAATTCCTCAAGACAGATTTACCCAGACCTAGTTATCCTTGCAAGTTAGCTTCCTGAGGTATGATGCCACATAGTATACACAGAACTTCTGGTAATGCAGCACTTCTGTTTGAAGTGATCCTATCAAAGTTACTTGAAGAGGTTTGAAACAGCTAAGCGTTCACACTGAACCAGCACTTTGTATCATGAAGCCGCAACATTTAAAATCCCAGAGAAGCAGCTCTGAAGTCAGATTTATTGGATCGTATTTTGATGATAAAACTAGTGTTACTTCTTTCTACATACTAGGCTTCCATCAAGTCCTCAAATTACTGTAGGAGACCCTGTAAGAGTAAGGGCTGAAGCAACAAACATGCACTTCTGTGAGATGCAGCCATGAATTCAGTCACTGACACAGATTAACATATATATCATGTTATATATATAGTCTGACTTAAGTAATTCTTATCTTTTTTTTGGTGTAACTACTGGATGCTAACTATTGCAGTATTACCCTGTGGTTCCACAGAAGCAAGTAATAACTTGAAAAACATGCCTCACAAAACTATGACAAAGCATTTAAAGAAAATTATGTATGCATAAAGCTAGTTTGAAACCAAAACCGAACTGCAAGCGCTCTTTATTGTACTTTAAGGGAACACAGAAAAAACAAATAAGTCAACACACTGTAAGTTACAAACAGAAACTGATTTTGTTTTGAAATTAACGAATCACTTGAGTTTAGTTAGCACATTGCTTGCTTCCCAGTCTAGCAAAGAGATAAGTAAATCCAGACTGAATCAGGATGAAGTCTTCCCTCAGATATCAGACATCAGTGATTAAATATGGGGAGAAAAAAATCAGAAAAGTATAGAATAAAAGGCCTAAAGAAAATTAGTATTTAATCCAAACACTCATTCTCTGTAAGAGAGAATCTTTTAACACCGAGAGAAGCATACACATTTGCAGCTAACCTTCGGATGCCGTATTAGTTACTCATCACCTACTCCCTCTCCTACGCCTCATCGCGGTACAGAGACACCACGAACACCAAACCCTCGCCACTCCGGCCTTGCGACGCGACAAGGGAGCAGAGCGCTTAGAAGAAACCAAAAGAAAACGGAACGCTCAGGCGAGTACCTGGCCGCAGGCTTCAGCTTTCGTAAGTCACGGTCAGCCTTCTACCGGGAAGCCCCCCGGTGGCCGGAGCCGCGGGCTGTCGCCGCGGGGCCCCAACCCACCGCCGCGGGGCCCAGAGCTGGGCCCGCCGCCCCCGCCCTACGGGAAGCCGACGGGGAATTCCAGGCAGCGCGGCAGGGGCCCGGCCCGGCGGCCCTCCCGCCTCCACACCGGCCTCCGCTCCCGGACTCTCGCTCTGGCAGAGCTTCCGCCTCCCCCGCCCGGGCCCAGGCCCGGGCCCCACCCCGCCCCAGCCCCAGCCCCAGCCCCAGCCCCGAGCGCCCCGGCCTCTCGGCCCAGCCCACCACTTACATCCTTCTTCACCTCGGCCATCTCGTCCTCCGTTAGCAGCCGCCCCGCCACCCCCGATCCCGACCCCGGGTCCGGGCCTTCCATAGCCGACACGCCGCTGCCGGGGAGAGCCGCTCGGGGCAGCGCTTCCGGCTCGGGCCCCGCCCACGCGCGCCCACGCGCCAATGGGCCCTCAGGGAAGTCACTCCGCCCCCACGGCGGCCCCGCCCGGCGGCGCGTGCGCGGGGCGGTCCCGCCCACCCCCCTGGGGCTTCCCTCCCGCGGGCCGGGGAGCGGGGAACCGCCGGGCCTGGCGCAGGGAAGGCCCCGCCCTGCTCCAGAGCTGCCGCCGTGCGCCCCTCGCACCCCGCCGGAGGCCGGACGGCCCCACGCTCTCGGGCTCGGCTCCAGAGGGTGCCGCGGAACCGCCGGGAGCCGCCGCCGAACCGGACCCGCCCCAGCCCCCGGGGCCGCCGCGGGGCCGCCCGGCCCTGCCCCACGCAGGAGCAAACTCTTAAAGAAAGAACAGAAGACAAAACTTAATCGGTATTGTCTCAGCTGTCAAAGGTAAAACTCGGGCTATTGCTGCAGTCTTGAAAACTTCGTTTCCAGCAGATAAACACGAAAGTGTGTAGAAGTAGAAGCAATCCATAGTGGGTTTCGCTGTCAGCAAGGCCAACTGCCAGTTTTGCAGTATTTTGCAAAGTCCTTTTGCTCGATGTGCCCTGTTTATATGCCTAGTTCGAATAGTAACTGCAACGATACCTATTTTACAGTGATAGCATTCCCAGATCTTCTATAAACACATTGGAAGGCAAAGGTTTTGCCCAGAACATTTTAAAAATAAAGGACTAGTCACTGTTCTTACCTGGTGACAGCGCTGATTTCTGTAGAGCTGGGTGTTAAAATCACAGCCAGTCCTGGCTGCCAGAAAACACCCAACCAGCTGTGCCCCTGCCGCTGCTACGAAGGACCCTTCTGCCCAGTGAAAACTTCAGACTCACCCTCACCATCCAGCTCTACAGACCTGACTGATGGTAGTTTGGCAGCACACACCTTTGCTCACAATCCAAATCCTTCTGTGCTGTTAGTCCCACCCCAAGAAGCCTTTGTTTGCTGTAGTGCATTTGAATTTCTCAAAGCTGTCTGTGTATCTCTGGATTAAACATCTGAAATACCAAATAAATGAGTATTTGTCTCCTGTTTTCCTGCTCAGAGGGCTGCAGGGCAGGCCATTCTTTTCAAGTCCAAGTGCCTGCGTGGATTCTCCCTCATAATCTGTGCTAGGCACCCAAATACATGGAAAGGTTTTAGATTCTCTGATGCTTTCAGTGAGCGGATGGTGGCACTTCTGAGACAGAGCCAGGTGTCTTCCCAGCCCCTGACTCCCATCCTTGCTAATTAAACAAATGCCTTCTAGCTCCTCCTCTTCAAGGTGAATTATATTGTAGACTTTGCTGGCTCTGTACAGTACTGCTGATAAAAATAGCTATCATGCATTCTAGATTTAGAGCATTTGTTAATAACCTTGCTCAAAGCCATGTGATGTCTGGAGGGCTAGGCTTCTGGATTCCTGAGCCATGTATGAGACAAACTGAAATGAATTAACTTCAGCAATCAGGAAAAGAGCATGTGGTTAGAGAATACAAGAATAGAATATATTTTAGTAGACTTAATGCCAATAAACCTTAACAGGATTTAATGGTCCAGGCAGCTGGAAGACTACTCTCAGCATGAAACTCATTGTAGGAAGTTAGCATTAGTTCAAGATTAAGAAGTGTGCCTCAATGAAGAGCAAGTTAATTTCTTTCAGGGGAGCTGGGAAGATTTTGGACACTGTATTGGTTTTATGAGTAGGTACTTATGTAACATCCATCTAGAATAAGTTTCTAGAGTAAATTTCCAGATAAGTTTTGGAAACTGCTTATGACCCAGAGCTGTTAAAATCTTTCACAATATTGGTCCTAGAAAATGTTGTAACACTGTCACAGTTTGTGAGAAGGGGCTGGTTGGCTTTTCAGAGCTGTGACTGGCTCCAGGTTTTCTTCACCTTCTGCCCTCATTGATCAACCCCTCTCCAGGCAGCCTGTCCTTACTGCAGAGCAGGGCCTCTACGTGGGAGCTTCATGTGCTCCTATCCCATTCTCCCTCCTGGTCCTTACTTGAGGGTCTGGGTCCTGCCTCAGGGCAACCCCTTTTTGAATCTGGCAGGACCCCCCACTCCCCCTGCCCCAGGCCCCTGTGAGAGCATACACCCAAGTACAGAAGTCTTTACTTGCTGAATATTCTACATCTAAATTTTACAAAGGGCACTCCATTTTAAATGGCTGTTATGCTTTTGCTGTTGAAGGTTTTGATATCCTATGAAGAACTTCTTAATGTGGCAAGGCAAGGAGTGGCAGCTTGTATAGTTTTTGTTATTTTTAATTATTGCTACTTAGAAACAAATTCAAGTAAATTGGTACCAACTCTCTCCTGTAGATAGGGGTACACAAAAATGCATGTAAATGCAGTAGTTTGCTACATTAATTGCACCAAGCTAAATGTATCCACATTAGATGTAGTGCTGATATAAAAATCAGTATAAAAATCATCCTTTTAAACAGTGTAGTTAAATTAGTACAAAAGCTGTATTTAGATCTGCCCTAATTAAATCTTTCCTTATTCCTGTTTTTCCAAAAAAAATAGTATTAGATTATCGTTTATTTCAAGTCCTATTACTAGCCAATCTGTACAGTTTGGAAGTGATGTAATTCTTTTTCTGCAGTACTGTTAATTTATGTTGGGTTTCTTAAAAAGTTGAAGCAACAATATTGAGGACTTGACCAGTTGAATCTTGGATTGCCACAAGGTGGCACTGAAGGCCCATGAGCACTTACATGTCCACGAAGCATGGAGTAACTGCACTGTCTCCCGAGATCATTAATCCTAACATCATATCCTGATGATATCAGAGCACAAGGGTACAAGCAGAGATTAGCCCCACACGCACTGCTTGTAGCACACAACAAGTAGTATTTAGATATAAAACATGCGACCATCTGTCCTGTTACCACAAAGCAGTGTCTGAAATGTAGTCACCTCTCCTGACTTCCTGGGAGAGAAAAGACACAAGAGCTACATGAATAATTTAACGATAACAGTTATGCCACTAAACCTTTGTAGTTTCACCATTTGTAATTTACAGTAAATACAGGAACTACTGAGAAAATACTGTACTACAGTAACATCTGTTTAGGTATCTTGGACAATAACAACATTTAGTCACAACTATTGTATCTAGAACACACAGGTAATAGCCCCTGTCTATACATTATTCTCAAAAGTAGAATCTAAAATCATGAGTTGTTTTTAAATAGTCAAGATTTCTTCTAACAGGGTTAAAGGTTTCAGCACTAGTGTCTATAATTGGCTTTATTTCTAGGCATGTAACAAGCTTCCAAGTAAAAAGATGGCATGAAACAGTATTAAATGCATGTTTTCAGTTTCAAAACAAGAGGCAAAAACTACACAGTGCACAGTACAACTGACACTTTATTCCTTCGTGATGGGGATAGATAGTATTGAAACTGCAAGAGTCACAAAAAAAAAAATCAAAGTGCAAACCTCTATTAGAACAGATTATGGAATGTATTGACGTTTTTGGCACAAAAACTGGGGAACTAGATACTGCAACAAGATTTTAAGTTTAATGAAATGTAACACTTCTGTGTTCAGTAGTCATATTTGTGCACTGCAGAACAATACAATGTAAAACAGTGACTAACACGATTCACATGCAACTCTATACAAGTTACATCATACGTCCAGTTAAAACTTTTCTGAAAATACAGAGGTTCAATGATACTTTGTTCACAATCACTTAACAAATACCATTCTTTAAGCAGTCTTATCTTTTCAGCTTCCTTACTGATAAAAGAAAAAACAGACAATCTTAAATAGTAAATTATTTTCCCCAAATGGTTCCATGTGAATGTTGATATTTTCTGTCAAAGTAATTTGGCTCTGACTTCTCTGATATAATGTATAAGAAGCTGAATGAAATCAAAACCTCATTTTTTCCCCATAGTTCATCCCCAATTTGCTGTCAACAAACAGCATCCTGTGCACTGACTTTTTGTTTTTAAAACTGGACGTAGTGTTGTCATCTATGAGCTCCGTACCTATCACATGGAAATCACCAAAAATATCAGAGCATAGCTTCATATAGTGGCATCTATTTAAGACTGAAAATGAGTATATTAGCATGGAAAAGACAAAAATGCAGAAATGGAAGAATTCAAGTTTATCTTATAAGGTACAGTATGCATTCACATTTTCATTGCAGAGAGAGACACTGTATTCACATTCTGTTGAAGAAAGAAACCCACATATCACAGCTCTCCCTAAACTCTTAGCAAAGATAACATCATGAAAGATCTATAATGCACATAGTAGCACTTTCATTTGAACTGAGCTAAGCTGATTGCTCAAAGGAAAAAAAACACAAACCTTTCATGAGTAATTCAAGCCCCATTGCTGAGCTATTAACCACAAGAACTTCTGTGCTGGCCTGCTATGTCATACAGCTTGACAGTTGTTATCAAGCGTTTTATGTGGGCAGCTATTAGTGTTCAGTGTCTCATCTCCTTTTTTGGTTTGGGATTTCATTTTATTATTTATATTAATCAAGGATGATGATTTATATCAGGCATCTGAGAAATGTTCTGGTGACAAGATATACAGGATGCCCATTAGATGCATATGTATCACAGCAGAAATGTCCTCACAACCAAATTCTTCATTTGGGCAACAGAAAAAATAGCAAACAGCAAGAACAAGAAGCATTTGGTATGACTTTAGTTCTTACTACCATACTGCAAATGCACAAATTGAAATGCTCTTAGTGTTTTTGCTTTATGATGCCAGAATAAAGAACAATGCTAAAAGCAGAGAGGTGAGGGCAATCCCACTAACCAGCTTAGGTAACTTTTGACATCTGGCTAAGATATAATTTAGAGCATCTGTTAGGAAGCTATGATACCTACTGAGACCAACAGAGAGAAAGCAGGTGTGATTTAGAGCACCTAAATTCTGTGCCTGAAGTTAGACAGTTTGAATACAACTTGAAATCATTACCTGAGGGAATTCAGGTCTCTCAGCCACTCCCTTGCTCTTTCTGTATACCAAAGTGCAGCCCTGAAGCCAAGGAAATCTAAATGGCAACAACTTCTCTGTCAATGCAGATGTTTCTCAGCTCTGAGATCCCAACTTCCTCCCTTGGAGAGCCACGGGAATTCATTGTCACCTATTCTATTGCTTTCAGGGACACAAGATACAACAATGTCCACCACAAATGTTTCTCTTTTCTGGAGTAATTCTAAAGAAGAGGAGTCACCCTTGCCACTCTCTGGATCTACAGCTTCCGTTGACAGTCATCCTTCCAGCTCAGAAGTAGTCGCTCAGAGCCAAAGTGGACCCCTCAGTTTCTCCCTGCTCCTGGCAGGGAGAGAGTGAGTTTAGGATAGTCCACTGTGGGTTGGGATACTTTGTAGTGCACAGCAAAGAGGGAGGAGTACAGAAAAAGAAGATTCAAGGAGGAGAACTGAGGCAACAGAAGGCAAAATCACTTGGGGTTAAAAGAGGAAAGTGCTCATCATGCCATAAACTAGAAATGAGAGTCTGAGGAAGAGAGACAGGTGGAAAGAAAAAAAAAAAACACAACAGAAAGTTTAAGAGATAAATTGAATTGAAATCCACCAGCCTAACGCTGTCCCATTGTAGCTGGATGGTCTGGTTCCCTAGCAAGAGGAGGGAAGAGGGACTGAAGGACATGGATGGGGGCCAGGCCCCAGGATGCACACGGACAGGTCAGGAGGATTCTGTTCCGGTTTTGTATGACAGCTCCCATAGCTGCACAGGTTTTTAACAGAGTACAGCTTGCCTCTAGAAGGTCACAGTTAAATGCTGCAGGGTCACTTTTTGGCACAAAATCTTTGCTTAACATCAAGTCATTTTAAAATGCAAGATGCTTTATCAGATATTTAAAAAGCATCAAGGGAAGGTAGAAAAAGAGGTTCCCCACTGCAGTGTTTACATCCTTAGAGCCTGCGTCAGGCTTAAATGATGGCGCATGGGAATGGAGGAGACAAAGGGGAAACATTAGGAGAACGCTTTGGGACAGCACACAGCCATAAAACCAGCACTTGCTGTTTGGCTGGCTAAAGACTTCCTTTGGGACATGCTCTCTTTTCACATACATTATACTCACTCGTCATTGCTCTCTCCCTTGCACTACCTTGTGTCTTCACAATGTACAGCGTGCCCACAATGCATCAAATGTATTCTGGTAGCTGCCAGGAGGTTTCTTCCTCAGACACTGAGATGAAGCGAGAGATATGCTGAGGAGTACCTACGGATATGAGTACTTGTGTTTCCTCCCTTATGACTGCACAAAAAAGTACGCAGGTTTCCAAAGGATATCCAAGTGTGTGCTCGGTTAATACTGTTTGTTTTCCTGCAGACCACATTGCCTGAGCCCCGCCGCTTGCTTCCTACTGTACCTTAGCAACACGCCGCAAGTGGTTCAGGAAAGGTGGAGGAGATGTCTAGAAGCTGATAACGTGTTCAGACTATTTGTCAGTCTCTGGAGAGTTCCTACTACTGCCTCTGTTTGGGAATTTCTCCATCCTTAGTTTACAAATGGTTTAACAAGAAGCATGTGAATACAATGGTGTATGCTTCACTTTACTGTGGTGAAAAAAGTATGACTCAGTGGGTAAACATGTTGTGGAATTTGCTACAAAATTTGTATTTGTTTTAACTGAATACCACAGTAAATATTCATGCAATTAAAAAAAATAAGATTGTTATTGTTCCAAGGAAAACTGTCCCAAGGGCAGATAAAGTACAAATGCCAATCTTTCAGGAAAAAATAGCTTCCCTTATTCATGAGCATAATCCAGGAATAGCTGTCCTTCAACTCCTTCTATCACCCTTTCCTTTTGAATTTTGCTAGTAAGTGGCCTCCAAAAGAGGAGAAAACAGAAAGGACAGACAGACATGAATAAAAACAGTAAACAAAGAGAATTTAAAACCCCCATATTTTAGATTACTTTTGTATGTTTAACTTTTCCAAAAGCATCTCAGTCTTTCATTTTTGTGGTCTGGGTGCTCCTGGGATCTGGCCTTTTTAAAAAATCCTCTTCTGTTCTCACCAAATTGAAAGTCACGGCATTAGCAGCAAATTGGGACCTGAACTTGCAGAACATACCTTGTGTGGCTGCACTACTCCATTTTTGTCATTCAAGTTTCCCAGGCAGACACTGCCCTTAAACATTCCTGTCGGAGGAAGCATTTTCCAAAGTTGCTACCTGGCCTCTGAAGCTGACTCCAGCCACATGCTCTGCCCAGCAGCAGCAACGTGAAATGGCTGAGACAGTAAGCAGAGTCCACTGCCCAGTGTTCCAGCTAGTGCACGGAAAGCTTCCCTACCACCCAAGACACCAAGTTCATGAGCCCACTGAGTTCTCTTCAGTCCCCCCCACTGAAAGCAAAGAGGACTAAGAAAGGAAAAAAAGATGCAGAGCAAGGAAGCAAGAGAAAAAACACAGGAGAAGATAACATTATAAAGACAATAGAGGTGCTTGAAATACTGAGAATTAGTTGGTTTTCCTAAAATTTTCACACAGATATGTTAAATCACTAAAGCTAGGGATTAGCCATTATAATTGTCTTCTGCTAGCCCATAGGACTAACATACTTCAGAGTTATGTGCCCCCCAAACCATACATCCACCTTATATACCATCTGCAAGGACATAATAAAAATACACAAAGCAAAAAATTTGTAAACAAGGGTTAGTAGCACAGTGGTACAGTAGATTGTCAATAAAAACAATAAAAGTGTGGATACAGATTCGTCTACCTTGTGTGTAACATTATTGCCAGTTACAAGGGAGGGACTCTGTAAACTCATAATTCTGAAGTTTTGTTAATAAGCACAGAGCAACAGGTGAGTGACCCATCTACTTTCTCCAGTTCTGTGTTGGCTATTGGAATCAGCATATGGTCCTTCAGTTTTTCAAATACCTGTTTAGGAAAGAAAACGGAACAGAAATCATTACAATTTATGCCTCTCTATTTTCCCTTTTCTCTAAGTATTTACAGAATGAACAGGCATGGATTTATCAGTGGATGCTAAGCCGTCCTGTCATTTGTAATCAACACTAACATTTACAGCATACATGACCTTCTGGCTATGGGATTCATGCACATCAATACTGCAGTCAGGGGAACTGTTGCTACATTCAGTTGTGCAGAAGCAGCACCAAGGGCACAAGAGACAGAGTAATTAAATCAGTAGTGGAGATGAGAACAGAGTCCGGGCCGCCCACCTCTCACCACCTGGTATTTCCATGATGGGATACAACAGCCCATTCTGGAAAGCACCCAATTTCAATTCCCACTGACTTCCCAGCAAGGCTGGGATGTCGGGGGTCCAGGCACCCTCAGTGCGGCTCTCACCTTTGCACTCTCTGGGTACTCCTCAGGGGCTCGGTGCAGCAGGACATGGCCTTTGCTGGGAATGTTTAAGTAGATGCAGTTTGCTGCGGCATCATCGGGCACTGTCAGCTTGTCGTAGCGGTGGTCACTCATCTGTTGCATGGTCTGCCAGGAGACAAAGTGCAGCTATTTAGACCAAACATTAGCAACCCCAAGAAATGGGAGAACAGAGCCTTCAAAAAATAGCTGTGACTGCCAAGTCAGCCAAGCGCCATTTTGCTATGCAGCAAGTAAAGAGATCTCTTTTCATCTCTGACCTTCAAGGAAAAATCTACTAACCCTAACTGAAATGAGCAGTAGAAAACCTTTGTGAAATGGTTCCTGCAAGCAGCAGGATTAATCAGGGCACTCAAAGTAAGGTCTTTTGCTCAAGGAATGCACATTGAGCATGCAAAACTTCTGCTCCCATTGATGGCAACTATAGGTGCTCAGCACCTTCAAAAAAAGCAGCCATCACTCAATATTTATAAAATGAGTGTGAATTAACATAAACAGGACAGGAACAGTTCCCAGCTTGGATATCAGCCCAATCTTAATTCTTTTCAAGAACCTCCTTTCTGCTTTCCAAGCAGTTACTCTTTCACTAAGCACCTGTGCCGGGGGAGCGAGAAGGCACGTCTGTGCTAATCCTTGTTCCCAAGGGGACAACACAATAACCTTCTCAGAACAGCAGAGCTGGTGGGTTTCAGAGGTTTGGTTTATAAATATAGGGCTCATATACAAATTTGGATCCTGGCTGGAATTTCAGAGACAGAGACTCTAAGCACATGAGAAGCCTGAGACCCCATGTTTTGGATCAGACTCAGCTTTTTAATAAAGATGGGAAAAGTTTGGAGACAAGATGCCCGACTCCCATTGTACCATTCCAGCTTTACATCAGCTTCACCCTGACAGAGACCAAGAATAATGCAGAAGTGAACAAAACTCTAAGTCAAAAACTTCAGTTCTACTGAAAACCTAAGCAAATGCAAGTGTTTCAGTTTCTCTCATAGCCAGCCCCCCTACGTTCCCATGTACATTGCAAATATGCAAGCAGAAAGAAGAGGCTTTTTTTCAGCTTAAAATGCTCACACTAATATTATCTTAAAAATAAACTGGTATTCTGTTAACAAATTTTTTCAACTAAATCCCCTTCTTGGGGAAACACCACAGACTTACATCGCATAGTGGAGAGCAGACCTTAATTTTAGGCACAGTTAAGTTTATAATTAAATTATTTGTAAGGTCATTAATTTGTACTACTTCTCATTCATAAAAAAAATACAATATAGAACTGAACTATAACAAGGATCTACAACATATTGGGAAGCAAAACAACTCATACTTGCACACACCTACAGTAAGTAATTTCTTTATAGGTCTGGATGCATTTTTCATGTTGTAGCCTGAGTCATTCACATCCCACAGAGAACATGAAATTCACAACGCAGAATGCCATGCATTCTTGAGGAAGTGTTATCAGATTGTCATTTCTGGTTCCTTCTGAAGTTATGAAACTTCCCAAGGTCACATCTACCTCCATAAAAGGTTAATGTGTTTTTCTGGGGGAAAATCCTCGCACCTTTACTTCACCAGATGTATTTTTATACTGTGCTTACCATGGTTGACTTTCTTATTTATAATTTTGTTTCTGTTATATTGCCAAGATATATTTTATTACGCTTTCCTTGATGTTGCAGACATCTAGCAGCAGGTGACATGTCCGCACTCAGTGCAACTCTTCTCCCTGGTAACCAGAGCCAGCTCGTCCTCTACCTGCAGCTTCTCTTTTCTTCCCTACATAATCTTTAAGTCTCAATTAAGAAAACATATTTATTAAATCGGCACTAAAATACATGTATCAGTAGAAGAAAAGTCACTGCGCCTGTATTTCACTCAGCTCCCAAACAACTCTTTTCTCTAGTCCTTGTTGGAAACAGAATCCTGATATTGTAGGTTTTCTGTAGGAACAAGTCATTCATCAGAAATATATTGTGAATCACTGAAACATTTCCATATGAAATTATGAATAAATTCTTAAGCAGAAGGATATGGACACATCTCCCATTCATTTGCTTCTGGAAAATGCTGAAGTGACAACAGCAGCAGCAAGCAGAAATGAAGAACAAGTGGCAGGGCTGTAGCTGTGCCTCAGGAATCAGCTTCGGGAAGCCTGGGAGATGGCGGCAAGAGCACATTAGAAGCATTGTTTTCAAGATTAAAAAGCACAGGAGTGGTGGCTGAATTAATTCAGAAACACATGAGAAAAAATGAGGGGGAAAGCGAGATGAAGCAGCATGGGAGTTTGAGTACACAGCTGCAACAGTGGGAATAGGATCTCAGCTAGCTTGAACAACACTGCAAGAAAGCATTTATTAATAACTGGACATTTGACAATACAAGATTACTCTCTTCCTTGGCTATTAAGGAGGAGATCATATTTGCAAGCTTTCATTACTGTTACAACTATGCCTGCTCGTTGAAGTAAAATTTCAAAAACCACTTTGAGAGCGCGCCCAGGCAATAACTCAAACCTGCCCCATAGGGAGGTTTCTGTACGCAGCAGAAATGCACCAATATGATCCAACCAGGTTATTTTAAAGACCTGTGGGGTTTTCCATGTTTCTATTACGTAAAGTCAGTGAGCACATGTGCCTAGCCAGACAGGATTCCAGGGCAGAGAAAGAGATAAAAGCAAGGTCCTTTGATTATGTTTTCTATCAGATACACCCCAAAAATACCTATTTTTTTGGAAGTTTACAAAGACTATAGCACTCGCACAATGCGTTTGTGGAGGGCTGGCTTTCTGCCCACAAATGTTGTATGACCAGCTACGTTAAGGGCCAGGCATTTCCCGCATGCCTAGTTTTTCTGGGAATTTTCTTCAGCCTGAAGAGGGTAATTTTCATTGCACATTCTCTCAGCCCTTAGTCATGCTTTCCTTATATTGAAGTCATTCGCATAGCCTAAAATGCCTTTTCTATAGTTTTTTACAGTGTGTCCTCAGACAACTGAGGTAATGGATAAGCTAAATAATCCTAAATATGAAGCAGCATTAGGCATGAAGGAAAAATGCGTATGCGTTTAGGGCCTATTATCACTGACAGAGTTAAGATGACAGCATGCACTTTTAAATCAGGCCAAGCCTAGTTACAAGTTTTCCCCACTCCTGAGGACAGCTCCAGTCTGAGCCCTGCTGCCACCTGGGACCTACTCACACCCACATTGCTGCGGGACAGGCATCAACCAAACCCACCACACTTGCAATGCACCTTTGGATCTTCAACACTCCACAAGCAAAACCAAACATAGAGTGAATGTTCCTCTTGCTAACATGGCAACAAACACTGCAATTAAAAATGCCTGTGTCATGTTGACAGAGAAGCAGAAATGCCAATTTTCACAGTCTGATTTTTGTTTTGATTAGACCCCAACATTTAAAAGAAAAATCAAAGCTAAGGCCAAGTCAAATGCATGCAACCCTACACCCACAGGATCATTCTCTCACCAGATTTCAGCTACCCTTTCCTAAATCCTTCAAGTCACAGTATTCTTAAAAGAAAACTATTCACCTAAAACTATTTAAGATATTTTTTCCACCCACTCTCTTTTCCTTCTTTCTAAGCACATTAAAGTTTGGTCTGTTCTACACTGATGCTTAAGTAACATTTGGCCTGGGGTACAGAGCAAATTGGAATATTTTAATCCAAGAGGTTACAAATTGTGAGAAAAGATTAAGCTACATAAAAATTTTGCCTACAACAATGAAAATGAAGTATTTTTGTGGTGTGGGGCAGCTAACACTGATGAAAAGAGTAATTCAGCAATATGCAGCCAGCAGCCACATCCCCCCAGCATGGCTGGGAGTTTGGAAGGACAGCATGCTTCTCTTCTGCTTGGAGGAAGGACCACTTGTCTGGGAACAACATCAGGCTGATGCCCTTACACACTTAAGGCAAAAGATGAGGACGGGCACCTGACCAGGACATTGCCATCTGGAAGGAGGACAGAGAGAAAGGTAAATTATTGCTTGCTACCTGGAAAATAACCCTGATTACCAAACCTACCACTTTTTAAGGCTTGCAGAACCTGGAAGAGCTTTTTTTTCAGTGCTGCATGATGCGGGTCTCCAGTCCCACATGAGAGGTGACAATATCCCACTTCTGGATCCTAAGACAGGGACTGGAGGCAACTGAGATTCGATGTGTGGTTCCCAAGAACTCGTCAGCTGTCATACACAGCAATACCACCTACAGCACTGCCCCAGGAGTTTGTCCTGTTCACTTTTGAACCTGTAGCAAAGTAGCTTAAGGGTTCAGACACATACTGTGTGAGAAAGTATTTATTTTCCTTTCTTTTTTGAACTTACCCCTTGCCTTTAGAGCTCCCCTGGTTCTTGCACTGGAAGGGACAGAGGACAATTGATCCCTGATCACCTTTTCCACATAATTCCCGATTTTATAGGCACCTATGATCCCATCTTGTTGTCTCTTTTTCAGGTTATAGTCATAGCTTGCTTAGTTTGTCTTCTTGGGCAAGCTGTTCCAGATATCTGTCCAGCCTTATTGCACTTTTCTGAATCTTTCCAGTTCTACTCCACCTTTTCTGGAATGAAGGGATTATGCATACAAAGCACAAACAACAGTCAACACACAGATGCACCACAGTTTTAATCAGTGGCATAACTATGTTCTCCATTTGGTTTCCAGTTGACATGGCAATTTCAACAAGCCCAGGATCCTATTTCTGTGGTAATGATCAGTCAGAGCCCATTATTTTGTATGTGATGTTCACACTGTCATTCTCCCTGTCCCTGCTGCACATCACTTTACACTTACCTATACTGATTTTCATTCATTACTTTATTGCTCTGTCTCTATTAAGTTCCCCCCTCACTTCATATTTGGAGAAACAATTGGCACTGGAGAGAGAAAGCAGCAGCCTTAGGGTTCAACACAAGAAAGTGCAGGACAGAGTGGGGCTGGCAACGACGCTACGGTGCTATACACCTGGGTGCAGGGACTCAGCCTGCTACACAAACCACACTACTCAACAGCTTCTCAGAGTTTCCTTGAAATGCCGCAGTGCCAACAGTGACCATAAAGAGTTGGCCAGGGTAACCAGAGGGGACAGAAGAGCAGAGCTGGAAAAGCCAATGACCTTGCTTGAACGTCAAGATCTATCAGCAGTATCACTCCCAAATGCAGACAGGTGGCAGACAACAGCAGGGTAGACTCAGTAGGAAGGGAACAAGACAGCCACTTTGAGCAGCATAAATCGCAGTAGAATGATCTAAGGCTTATTGTTGGGTACTGAAAAGCCTGCTAGAGATATAAGATAGGATAGGATAGCACAGACCCTACAGATGCAAACTGCATTTGAGATCTATTTCAAACCCGCAATGCCCCAGTCTGCCATGGTCAATACACCAACTTTCTTAGCCTATACATAGCCAGAGCATTTAATTTCCACCTACCACCCACACTCTCAGCAGCTGGGCTTTTGGCTTTTCCTCCCTGCTGCACCCTTGCAGTCATGTTTTCCAGACGGCAGAGTTCCTTAAGCAACCTCTCCCACCCTGCTCCTCGGCTTTTCCTGGCGCAGGACACCTTTTGCATCACTGCAGATGTGATGGGTACCACGCGCCGTTCACGTCCACACCTGCGTGCTCTGCCTCTCTGAACCACCCTGCGTCATGGCCATGCTGTCACCTGCCTGCCAGCTCTGCCCAAGGGCCGCTGCAAAGGGAAACCATGACCTGAGGAGGGGAAAAGGAAACAGCGTATGTGTGTTGTTGCTTTCAGTCAAGAAGGCGAGAGAACGAGCATCCTGTCTTTTGGAACAGGAACGCAGGGAGAGAATAGTCAAAGAAAAAAAAGAAAAGCAAAGGAATAGAAACATGAGTCCCCATTTACGCAAGTCAAATGACATCTCAGTCAGCCTCTGACCCAGATCCTGTGGCCTTACTGGGGATGACAAATATGTATCAAAAGGGACACGTTCCTCTCCCTTAAGAAAAAAAGACTCACACAACAGTCTCTATTCTATAAATATATACTTTTGAGTCTGTATCTTCCAAAAGACTAGATTCTTCTGCATATATGCAAACTGAACAGCACTGACACTCACTTAAGCACAGTATGTTTATTACAACATCTAACTTTAATTAAAGAAAACCACAACTAGCTGCCTTTTTAAATAGCAGGTCATATGGTAAAGACCTACGTCCTCTGAGATGCTGTACAACCCTAATTCATAAAGTAATGGAAAATCAGAAGGAGCTAAAAGAATTTATAAAATTCTGTGCACTTTGACTAGTTTTCCTATATATAAGGCTGAGAGCAGCAAAGCCTCATTTTTTAATTTTTATTTTTAGGGGCAAGTTATCAATCATTCTCTGGATTTCACTAACCTTTCTTTGTTGCTGCATTACAGAAAAGTCAGCATTCATCTGCACTTTCTGCTAATTCCCTACCTGATGTCATCCTCTTTGGCTTATTAATATTAGTAATCATTTCCACAGCAACCCATTGTGATATCGTAAATAGGGGATTATGACTTCATGTAGGGAATAAGCAGAGGCACAAATGATGAATTCTTAAGGCAGAAGAGATAACGTTTTCATGCAAACTTATGCATTACTAGAGAAGACAGACACTATACAGACAAAAGGAAGAGCAGATTTAGCTGAGCCTTTTCATGCTGCCTGGGAGTACAGGCTGCTTTCTAAGAACACGAAGTTTTCCCTTAGGTGCCTGTTCTGGAAGCACTTCTGTGGCAGAGCTGGGAACCCCTCAGCTTTATGCAGGCACTATAACCCTGCTCTCATGCAGGGAAACAGTACTCAGCTTTTTAAAGCTGGCACACTGCAGAGACTTCAGTTATACAAGATGGAATAAGAACTAAAGGCATTTAATCACAGGAATGGGGGCAACTGCCAATGCTGGAACAACTCCTTGCACCCAAGTCTTTAAAATCACTGCTCTGATCATAGCTTTGGATACAGACCAAGGGCCTAGTTGCCCAAAAGAGACTCCTTTCTATTTTATCCTTAAGATGTGGTTTCAATAAGCCTCCCTTGACCTCTGTCAAAACAGCTGCATTTGCAACAGCATCCTTCAGGGAATAATTTAGGGGATGAATGAGCAGCTCCACTCCCAATAGAAGATACTGAATGGGAGAGTCAAAAACAAGGCAGAGAAATCACGGGCAATCTTTTATTGAAAGTGGGGAAATAAAGGTATTTGCTGAAGTCATGGTGTTGCACTACTGTACATATTCCAATACACTCCTGACCATAATGAAATCCCATTGACAAATGAGGTTGAAGCTTGGGATACCAGGGACAAGCTCAGAGGTGCAGATGTCACCACCACTCCGGGTCCTGCTGGGGCATGTCTGTCCAGGGAACACGAGGGGTTGAAAGCTTAGTTGTTACCTGCTCTGCCTTGCACCTTGCCTGGCAATGCCACTCAGCCCTGACATCTGCCATGGTCACGCTGCCTCTGTAATTAATATCTGTTCCTCTGAAATGACTAGCTGAAATCCCAGACATTTTGCATGCAACTCCATTATCCCATATCTCGGAGAGAATACCCCAGACACAGCTGGCCACACAGACCAAGCTCCAGCTGTACGGTGGGACAAGTGCTCTCCACGATGCAGCCCTCACCCCTAGGCATCATGCTGGGTTTCCTACCTTCCCTCCAGGTCCTCTGCTCCCTTCTGAGACCCACCAGCAATCATCAGGCACCCAGCATTACCCCAGAGCAGTAGGTTCACAGCAAGGTTTTCTTTACCAGTCCCATGGGGAGACCCTGGGGCAAGTCCTTTGGCGAGTGTCTGACATCAGAGCCTACTCAAAGGACAACCTCATTTCCCAAATTCATTAGCAGGCACTTGCTACAAATACAATACACACTGCCTGCAAGGGAATAGTTGAGCTTGCCAAAGCTGGGAACAACACACATAACCCTCAGATTTGAGATTGCTACTGAGTTACCCAAAGGGTATGACCATATGAGAATGGTTTGACCATAGACAAAGCTGCTTAAACTAAGGACTGTGTCCATCATCATCTGCCGCTGTCCAAGTCTTCACTCATCACAGAACGCAGAAGGGATCTGTGATCTGTACCAACACAAACAGCCAAAGGACAGAAGTGTGGCTTTTCAGGATTTAGTATAGAGTGAGAGAGTACAGAAAGGAGTGTGCAATAGATGCTGTGTCACGGTTCCCATCGTCATCTTGCCTAGCATTTGCCTGGAACCTGAACAGGATTACGTCCTTGGCCAGTTCCTGCTCTTCTGCTGTCCCAGCAAGACCCCAAGACTGTGTCCCTCATTATGGAAAAAGCAGTGCAGAGTGTTCGCTCACAGCACTGCCCTGTCACCTCCCAGTGCTGGGGCCAGCATTGTCACAGCCCAAATTCACCCTCATGGTAAAGGTCAGTGACTCCAACAGTGCAGGATCAGAGCCCAAATGTGACATGTTTGGAGGAAATCCTGGCCTCACTGAGGGAACAGAAAAATAATCCCAGGCTTTACTGGCTCAACATCCATGGCCAATGTTCAACTACGGAATTACGCGTATGGAATTATGAACGGGTTTAACTACAAGAAGGAATTAAATGCATGCTGAAAACAGCAGAGGGAAGTTAAAGTTTCAGATGTGATAGCCACTACAGGCCCCAGTACTTTCTGCAGTTCATTTGTCTCTCTTTTTCACCCTGTTTCCTCAAGTGCCACTTTTCAGTTGCAGCCCAAATAAATATTCTATACTTGCCAGAGCCTGAAGAGGATTTCATGGTTAAAATGTCACTTCTGATTTATTATCTGCTTCCAGCCTGTGCTCTATAATCCTAAACTCTGTGCACTCATTTCCTAGCTCACTTGCAGCACTTTACATTACGCACACCACACTAAACTCATAATCAATTGCACTCTGCCATATGTGAGCACCAGATTCAATTTCTTTTTCTATTTTTAAAGTATTGTAAGGATACATGAGTTGCGCTAGTAGAAGCAATCACAAAAAATTTCTCTTTTAAGCAAGATTGTTAGTAGGAAGATAAATCCTATTTTAAATATAAAATGTTAGCATAGCATGACGTAGCAGTTCACTTGTTGCCTAACAAGACACACTACAGCATGAAAACAACTCAACTATGAGGGATGGTTAAAGACAGTTTAATCATTTTGCTTATACGATTGCATTTCCAGACATGAAAAATGGGAACAACAAAGGAGAGGTCTAAAATAACAAGCTATCACAATAAAGGAGTGGCATGCTGGGCAGTGCCAGGCAAATGACTTGGTAGAAGCTCAGGGGACCGTACTGTCACACAGACTGCGACGAGTAACGAGAGGAGCAGCTGACAGCACTGCTATAGCTCAATCAATCTAATGAAATCTAGGGAGCAGCTTTTAATTCTGAGTATCAGTGCCTCATAGAGACCCTACTGCCTTTGCATGTCCACAAGACTGCAAGAAGCTGATCACCAACTGAAATTTTTTCTTCGGAGGCAAGTGAACAAACACAAAGAAATCACACAGGTCAAAAATCAAGAATTCAAATGTTAGAGGAAGCTAGTGATAAGCAGCACTGACAACTCTGACATTTCCAAGACAGAGACTTTACCTATTTGTTTTCCCGTAACGTCTCTGAAGAGATTTAGATTCCTGCAGGAACAGCTAGAGGTTCTCCAGAATGAGAGTGGAGTAGGATCCAATACACTGAGCAAGAAACACACTCTGGGTAACTTCATATGTTGGTCTGACTGTGACACAGTTGCCTGATGTAACCTGTCAGCTCGCTGGGAGCATGAGAAGGGCACATGCTATGGCACAAAACTGCTGCACCAAGCCAGAGTCCCTAACCTCAGCTGGCAGGGTACGAGCAAACACTACCATCACACACATGTAAACATGCTGCTAAATGTCCAATGCAGATAAACACACTAAAAACTGACATAGTTGATTTATTTTTTAAAAGATATCCACCAACAATCAAAGACTGCTGGATTATCTTGTTAATTACCATCTTCTTTTAAAAATGTATCTGCTTTTTACTGTACCTTGATTAATGCTGGTATTTACTTGATGGCTAGTTACCAGCAACATTTAATCAGCTTATCCAAAAAATATTTTTGGCTACAATAGCTAAATTGATGCACTGCAACACGATTAGCCGAGCCATGCAAAAGGCTTTAATCAAACTGATGAGTTCTCAGATTAGTCCTGGCTCAAGTTCAAATTGCAGCTCTGAGCAACCAGTATTGTACTTGAATTTTGCTCATGTTTATAAACACTCTATGCAAGCATAGGGCTGTCTGGATATCTGCAAACTTCATCAGGCTGCTGCTCAAGATGCATTTTGAGTTTAAGCCTGAATATTTGGGATAGTGTATATTTCACAGGGAAAGATGCAGGGCACTTTCCATCCCAGAATAAATCAATCTCACAGCATCAGGAACATTAGACCTTTACAGATAAAACTGTTTCTCATAGGTTTCTCAGGGGAGAAGACATGGGTGATAAGCTGGGAATGTACTCCCAGAGCTTCACGTAGTGATTTCTAATAAGAGAGTAACTTTGACAGCTTTTTCAAATGAATGAGCAAACTTAAAGCCACTCCAACCTATGTGGTAAGTCAAGGGATTGTCCTCTTGTTTAAGAGCTCCCCTAAGCTCATGCAGAGCAATCAGGCTGCTATCCTATTCCCTTAATTGCTGCCAGGATGCAAGTCTAAGCCAGCCAGGACTGCACTTTCCTGGCCTCCATAATTCAACTATGTCCAGCAGGGGAGATTCTGAGATTTGAAATGTTGGTTTTGTCTTAGCTGGGGACTGAGACATCTTAAATCTTGAAGTGTCACAAGATAAGAGAGGAAAAAAAACCACCAAATCTCTGCCAAGCTCTGATAGTAAAAATAACGCTGCTGGGAAAAGAAAAGTCCTAGGATTATGCCCACGAGGAAAATGTATAAGATACAAAAAGCAAATGTGTAATGAAGCACTGCAGCATGACAGTAAGGACAAGAAGTCTCTCAGGCCTCCATCTTGCAAATATTTAAGGATGTTTTAAAGTAATAAATATCACTAGCTTACTGAAGCCAAGGAGATGTACAAGACATGCAGAAGGGGTTCCTAAGCTCTTTGGGGGCCAGGGATGTTGATTTCAGAGTTACATACTATTTCTGTTATAAATGTTCTGCCTGGCAGATTCAGATCAGTAGCCTTGGGCACCGATAGCAGTGCTGTTCTTAAAAATAATTCATGCTTTAGAAGCAGGGCAAGAGATACAAGCTGGGTTGCATAAGTAGCATTTAAACTGAGCAGATTTCAGAGAGCTTTCTCACTAGCACAGCAGAGCTATCTTCACTCCTCCTCATTTATTGCAAGGGACACACAGCTGGCTTCCTCCATGCATTAGTGATCATGTTGCAAAAAGGAGGCTTCTGCAAAGCCAAAGAGCAAAGCCTGCACTTAGGTTCTTATTTATTGGCAAAAGAATCAGTATAATCAGAAGCTGAGAATTTAGGACTTGCTGCTATCACTGAAAAGTAAATTTTGGTTTAATCTTTTGGCCTGAGTTTGGCTAGGATAAAGTTAATTTTCACAAGAAGCTGGGAGGGGACACAGACAGGACAGCTGACCAGAACTAGCCAAGGGGATATTCGATACCATATGACGTCATGCTCAGGATATAAACTAGGGGAGCTGGCCAGGGAGGGACCCTCCTATAAACTAGGAGGGATCATGGCTTGGGAATCTACTGGGCATCAGATTCCAGATGGTGAGCAATTGCATTGTGTCACTCACTTCACATACTCTTTTTTTATTATTATTATTCCTCTCCTTGTGTTGTCCTATTAAACTGTCCTTATCTCAAACCACTAGTTTTTACCTTTTTCTTCTGATTCTCCTCCCCATCCCACCGGTGTGGGGGAGGAGTGAGCAAGCAGTCACATGGTGCTTAGCTGCTGGCTGGGCCTAAACCACAACATCTTTGAAGGCAAGTTCTGATAAAAATGCATAAGACACTTATCTGTAATGCTTTCAGACATGCTCTGGCTTACCTCCATCTTCAAACCAAAGTGTGCCGGATGGTAGGTCCTAATTTATCAAGAGGGACAAACTCCCTCAAGCTTCACGTCAGGTAAAGTCTCAGTTGCACTTTGCTGTTTTGGTGCCCCAGCCAAAGTTTCTGCTGCAAAGCATCAGTGCCTAAAGCTGTGTTACCATGCAGGAGCAGAGATGCTGATCTCTTGAGTGAGCTGTCTCATTGCCTATATGCATAATGAGATTCATGGCCTCAGGTGTCTGCACCCACATCTCTGAAAAAGCTTGATTTGGTAGATTTGCTCTGAACACACCCAGCAGGCAGGAAAGCCGCTGAGCCTAGTGCAACCTGCAGCAGCAATAAATATTTCCTATTGAGGATGATGGTGTAGTAGAGGGATGACCTGCTACACAACAGATTACTGGTGTGCAAGTCTGCCAGAGAAGAGACACCCAGATTCATGAGGCTTCTTAGCCCGAGGGTTCCAACCCACACCTCCCACTTTAAAGGAAAATGTTCAGAGACTCAAATTATTACCAGGTTGGGTTGAGACTGCTCTCCCTTCTGCTGAAGCCATGCTGTTATGAGACCCTCATGGGACTAGAGAGGAAAAAGCGTGACCAGGAAGGAACTTGACTTTGTAGCCAGGTGATAGAGGAAGGCAGGATGGGGAGTCCTGGCCTCTGGTCCCCATGGCTGGAGTTACTTACTGATTTTATCCAGAGAGTCAACACTGCAAAATGCATACACAGGTCATCTTTGCAACAGGGATCAGACCCCTCTCCCTCTTCCTTCATGCCGAAACTTTTTACTTCCCCTCCATCAGTTTTAAAAGCCATATTTCCTCATGGAAACATCTGAAGTAAGTATCTCCACTGGTCTGATGATATCTTCTTCCTCCCTCCTATCACCAAGTTATCACCTTTTTAGTCAACAAAGCTGTAAGTAATAACCTGCATAATCTGTTTATTTCCTGAAAACAGCTAAAGCTAAATTAACATCACTATTCTCTTACTTGATAAAAACTTTATGGTTTGCACATACAGGAGACCCTGAGGTGATTTCCTCTTTCATTGATCTATACCTATTTTAAACTTCCAGCATCCTTGAGCAGAGATTAAAAACAAAAAACCCAAGTTTGTTGATTAGGAAATTTTCTTATGTGCTTTACCTTGAGGGCTTTCTGTGCAGCTTCACTTGATCCGATAGCAATCAAGTTTGGTCCAGCCATGCTGCAAAAGCTCTTCAGATGCAAAGAATCATGAACAGGGACTGTGGAGACAGCATAATCCTGTATGGGAGCAAAGAGTAGCTGCTATATATATTTTTAAGTTGTCCTATTTCCATAATTATATTGAGACATTCCATAATTAATTTTACTCTCTGCAAATTAACTATAGCAACATATCCCAGGGCACAGTGTCAACTGCTTAAGTATGACATACCCCTCTGGACCAGCTTGTCTTGTCTGGTGCACTGGAGTAAAATCCAGAACATGTTTCAAATATTACTATTGTTGCAACTGTAAAGAAATACATTAAAATGAGTAATGAAAGAGTACGTACATAAAACCTCTCCAGGGACCAGCAGTAAGAACATAGCCAATACATTAGAACATTAAGAACATGAGTGTTGATATGTCCTCAAATAATAAGAGCCTCCCACTATCCAAGTTACTTTCATGCAGCAATCTCACATTTCAGATCCAACTTCAGCATCCTGTAAAGTGACAGATGCTCAAACCTTTTCAGTAACTTGTACCCTTTTTTCTTTAATAAGTCCTAAATAAAGCACTTGAGTATAAAAATTATACTGGCCAAGACATTTGTCAAATTGATTCAGTGGGTGATAGCTTATATTCCCTGTGGCAGGAATGAATCTACAAACCTTAAATGTGTCAGCCAGAATTTCGGCACCACGTTGATTTGTCCGCCTGGAAAGACCCACAAAAAATTCTCTGCCTAGAATGAAAAAAGTTAAGGGCAAAACAATTACAGCATTCTTTTTTTTAAGCCATCCAAAAAAATCACCACATTAGCTCCTTCATCAGAACATACACATTTTAAAAACAGGCCTGCTTTAGAGACATTTTGAAGCAATCTTTCATGAATATCGTTTTCTAGCTTTCTTTTCTTAAGTGGAGTACTAAAACTGAAAATTCAGCATAGAAGAATGCAACCTGCAATTGTGAGCTGATAATATAAAGCAATTATCTTTTTCCAGAAGACACATTTCACCAGAAGCATAAATAGCTTCCTCTTCTAAAGCTCTGCAATGGTCATTGAGTCAGGAAAGAGAACAGCTGAGCTGGATTAGCACAGCACTGATTGACCATTTCCCTCTCCCTCTGAGATTTCCTCAGGTCTCAAAGGCAGCTCTGCAGCCACTGGATCCTCCAGCTCAGAGAAAATCAGTGCTGGATCTGCACTGCCTTAGAAAGGCCTCCCTTCCTAGACTGCCTCTTTTGAGACCCTTCTTTCCCCTTGGTGAACTAAGGCAAGCAGCCAGTCTACTGTGATGCTGATCAAAATAAACAGGCTCATTCAGCACAGGCAGGGAGCAAGCGTGTGTGCAGCCGATGTGAGAAAATGCCTAATGGGTTTAATGACATAAAAAACACAGCCAGTATCTTCATCTTTGAAGTCAACCATGCATATAAGTTGTCTAGCACATGACATCTGGCAGGCAACTCCACCACTTTCTCCATAAACTAAAAATGCATTTTTTGCATTTGATTCATTGAACTAGTGACAATTGTCTGCATCAGGCTTTTGTAAGTCCTGAAAATGAGTCTGGTGAACGTAGCTGCTTGTAATAAGAAATATGAAACAACTGCAGGCAGTTGACTACTGAAAACATTTTTCTTATTGGCACTTTACAAGCTAAAATAAAATTTACATGCACAGTGCTGCTCTTTGTACTGTGTGTACTGCTACTTCATTTATTCAGGCATTAGGCAGGACATCAAGGGTTGCATTGAAAATTCATTTCAGGTACCTTCATAACATTTAGTAAACAACTGATTTAACAAACCACACGAATGACATTTTATGACGCAGACGACAGATAACATGCAGTCTTCGAGGCAGTCAGAATATGTAAACAGCAAATTCACTACCACTATACCTGTAAATAAGACGTCTCCACCATCCAAGGTTGCGTTTTCATCTACCATCTCTACTATATTGAGGTTGAGACTTTCTAGTACTCTCTTCATGGTTTCAACCTGTTTAAAAGAAAGTTGTTTAGAAAATAATGTATCATTGAAAAACTTAAAAAACTACCAGAAATACACATCATTAAGATAATTAAAAGTCCTTTAGCACGCCTTTAGCAAGACAGATGGCAGGGTCCTTTGTGTCCCTGCCCATTGCACTTCCCCAGCTCTCTCCAGAGGCCTTTGTGGTCTGGAAGGAAGGGGTGTCAAGCGGCAGTGATCAGGCTCTTGCCTTTGCATGGGAACCAGGCAGCATCCAGGGGAGCCAGACGAGGAGTCCAAAACACATGTTAAGTCTGATCCCTCTGCACAGTAACATCCTCTCACAAACGTTATCCCTTGGATTTGAGAGGGGAAAAAGCACCAGCAGAGGAGTGACACTCTCCTTCTGCACTGCTCAGACACAAGACATGGCTCTACCAGCCATGGAGGTGGCAGCTCTACCCCATGCCCCTCTTCCATCAGGGAAAAAAACAAATCCCCAAATCAGTAAATGTTCATTTTCTTTATAGTTTTGCAACTTTACTAAGCACTAGTTCTCCTTGTATTTCTGAGCTACCTTGCTACAGAATTACAAGACCTTTCACGTCCTTGCATGTTCCACTGGTCATTTATCTATTTAATGTGATAAATTAAGCATTTCTAGAAGAAACACAGGAAGCTAAAGCAGGTGACACCATACTTGTCTTCCAGCACCATATACCAACCGAAGCAACTCTAGCAGCCTTACTCTTGGGCTCTGTTCCAGGCTTTGAAGATATTTGTAAGATGCTCAAGATGTTTTTCCCTAACAGTTGAGTTCATTTTAGCTTATGAAACCAAATTTAAACAAATAAAATGACTGCCATATAAATAGCTGGACCTTTTTTCCATGATGGGTGTTAATGGATTCAAGTCTACGGTTCAATGTTTTGCAGGGTTTTTAAGCAACCAGTAGAAATTCCTAGAGTTTTAATTGGAAAGTGCTGTTCACATGTCTGGTGACATATGCTAGGAATATCTTTCAATATCCATTGCTTGTGTGAAATAGAAGTCTCAAGTTACTGTTTGTTTTCTATGGGCAACACCAGGAACTTCATTCGTAAAAACAGAAATGAAAAAAGGAGCACAAACTGAGATGGAGAAGATCAGAGGGAAGACAACATTATTAAAAAGGCAACTGGAAAAAAAGAACTTGTAGATAAAGGATTCTGGAAAAACAAAACCAAAAATTAATAGCCCATCTGCTTTTGCATATAGCTGAGTTTCCTGCATGGAAACAGACTTGCATTACCCTCACCACATCATCTTTAAAGACATAGTGCAGCAGTCCTGAGTAGTCTCCAACATAGCATGTCCACAGTATGTGTTTGACACATGACCATCTTGGAAACAGCATATTGCATCATTCAGAGTTTGGGTTAGTTTGTGGTAAAGTCCACAAGTAGCTGGAGTCTGTATCTCATCACTGCAAAAGGGAATCAAGAGCGTGGCTCCATCCTTAAGCCTTCCCACATCAGGAAGGACTGTGCCACTTTCCAACCGAGCTTCTATCCCGGAGAGAAAACAAGATACAATCTCTAAGGAGGAACATCCTCAAGTAAAAAGTTAGAAGTAGGGATGCAGCAAAGGTGTTTGATTTTACAAAGCCTCCTATCCTCCTCACATTTTATCCTCACCAAACAACTGATATCCATTTTTCTGAAGCTCCTAACACATACTGGTAAGATTTTATAATGAATGAAAGACTAATTCACAGAGCTAGCTTTGATGTATGAACAAATAACCACCTCTTGGCTTTTTTTTTTCCTCCAGGAGAGAACTGAAAAAAAGTGGGAGAAAGTCTTCTGTGAAGCCACAGTTACCCAGGAGACACCACTAAAATACACAAAGTATTTGGACATGACCTGATTACAAGCATATTCACTATGAAGACGACTTACTGCTTGCTTTTTTCATAAGTAGCCGAGAGAAAAAGTCACCTTCCCTCACTTTATCTCCTTTATATGAAAAGTAAAATCCCAGGTAGTCAGAATTGTAGCACACAAAGGAAACACTCATCCGTGTCCTTTAGATTTCTGTATCGTATTATCTCAGGTCAGCTTAAGGTTTGTAACACGATATTGGGTTTTATTGTACACGTACCCATTAGTACATCAGTTGAGTGTTAAAGCTTGTATGCTTTGTGTAGTGATATTTTTTCTAATAAGCACATTCCTGGTGTGAGACGGGATGTGTCTAATCCATAGCAAAGCTGATTGAGAGACAATGGGCTGCAGCCAACTCAGCTCTGTTTCAAGGAAAGAGGACAATAACTGCGTTTGACATTTATAAGAATCTAATTTCCTCGTGCTTTAAAAATGGAGCTCATTACCATCCGGACTGGTGCCTTCCACCAATTACTGTAACTGATGTGCGGGGATTTTTTCCTTCTCTATATTAGTATTTGATGCACTCTAAATGGAGGCTGCTTCCTAAATTATTTACTGGGCTTCTGTGCACTAACCATATTATGGGATTTACGTTATTGACAGTAAGAAGGAAATTATCTTTTCAAAAGACAGTGGAAACAGGGAAATGATTTTGTGAGCCATGGGCTCACCTCTGCCAAGAGCAGGGCAGCTTTTCCACCAGGGTGCCAGGGCTGGGTGGTGGGACCGTGGGCAAGTCACCACTGAGGCTCTCAAATGCCGCATGGGCAGGGCACAGCTGGGGCTCGGCAGAAGTTGTGGATGGTACCAAATCAGGCGTCCCCTAATGACTGCAATTACCCGTCTGCCTCTGCCTCTGAGCTCTCGGTGAAGGGGAGACAACGTCTGCAGACCTGTTTCGGATGAAAGGATGCAGACAGATTCAGAGAGCTGAAGACCATCCAATGAGCCAGAGATTAAATGAGGTTTTTAAACCAGCAGAGCTTAGCTCTAAGCGCTAACAGCTCAGTTCTCCAAAGACTGACCACAGCCCTAACAAAAAGGACTCTCAGCCCAAGACACACTACCACACTGTCTCCTAAAATTTTACATCCAGCACCAATTTCTCCGGTGTTGTAAATCACAATTATTGTGTTTCAGTCTCCACTTCATTGTGTTTTAAACTGTCATTCATAGCTGTCCAAAGCAAATGTCAGACTTAATATATGCAGAAGTTAGACTATGATATCTCTGAGGTGACTATTTCTGGAGCCATTAGATCCGAGTTCACAAAGTGCCACTGTCAATATATAATGCATTTTTCAGCAAGACTCCAAGAGAAGGCTATAAATAGAGATGGGCAAATCTGGGGCCAGGAAAGGGTAGACTTCAGTTTTGCAAAACCAGATACCAGTGTATCCAGATACCACAATCCAGGTTCCTGCCTGTCTGAATCTGCTCCATTTGGAGATGAGGAAAGTTTGTCTCCTCTTGACAATAAGCACTGCCCTTCTGGGCTTGCAAAGGCTGCAAAGAAAATAAAGCAGCACTGTAATATTTTTGAGGTTTTTGAGAAGAAAAAGCCACTACTGGTTGTTTTCTTACTTTAAGTAGGTCAGATACACACCCTTGTGTATATTGATCTCGGAAATTTGTGGGATGTGGGTTGTGGCACAGTTTCTGACTCCTGCTCCCTGTGTTGATACCCTGGCTCTTGAGAGGTCAATGGGAAAGTCGTTGAAGAATAAGATGATCCAGCACTGCTATTCAATGCAGATCATGCTGTAAGAGTGGGTTAAGTGCAAGACAAGTAAGGTCAGCTCTGTCCCACAAACAGCCGCCAGCACAGCCTGGTAAGGACACCCTGTACCTGCCATTCCCACCCCATCAGCTGATGGACCACAGTTAGCTTTGGCAACCAATCCTGTTTTCTACCCACACAGGGCCTTTGTGTCTATCCCACTGCCTCTTTCGGGAAGGGGAGAGAAGGTGATGACCGGCAGTAGCCTGGCTACGAAGTGAATCACCAGCCACTCAGCAGGACACTCCTGAATCATGTGGGTGGAAATGCTGCTTGCTCCCAAGGCACCTGGACAAAACACATCCAGACTGCTCAGTTCAGAGCAATCTGAGCATGACGTCAAACTAGGCTGCGCATCACAACACATGGAAAACACGTCAGAACACCCTTTTGGGGAGTTTCAGTTGATCCTACCCTGCTGCTCTGCTGACACGGAGCTCCAGGGACAGGTCCTTACCCAATGGTGGGGCAGTTGCACGATAGCATCAGTCAGACTTGTAGTGCCTCAGTGGCTGTGCCAGACTACCCACCAGCTGACAGCCAGCACTGCGCTCTGCTGGCAGACACAGTGCTCCTTCCACCCCACTCAGCCAAAAATACCATTCAGAACAGCTGGTCCTCAACCACTTTTCATCAAACAAGGCCACAGGAAGGCCAAGAAGGAACACCGAGGTACACCCAAGCCATGTCCTCAAGCAGAAGATAACTTGTTAGTTGCTCCCGATACACAGATCCCACACCATGGCTTTCAGGTTGCAGCTCTGAGAGAGTTTCACCCTTACCCAAAGCTTGCACCAAGCAGGCGCGGCTTTTGGCAGAGTTTGGGTAGTTTATGAATCATGGAGTTCAGAAAAGGCCACACGGATAATTACCCAATTAGTTATTCCCCACACACTGCTAATTATGGATCCAAACCCACTTACTGCCCTACTACTGAAACAGTCACAAACTGTGTGCCTAGAGCTGATGTACCCAGTGCCAAATGTCCATTGTCCCTAGAGAGCAACCTGAGATTGGGGCAAGTACAGCACCATTAGGGATTAGTGCAGAAGGGGAAACATGGAAAGAGTTGGACCAGGGACAGCACAGAGAGGGTCTGGCACATGGAAGAGGAGCAGAAAGCAGTAGGTGGCCCCAGGACTTCTGGTCCCAGAAAAGCTTCTCCGCTGTGTAAGAGGGGAGTGCCAGCCTGGCAGGTCTCAGGAGGTCAAGCAGCAACCCCCTCTTCCAGTTACACACAGTGAAAAACACTATTAATCTGGATGTCCTTGGAGCATGTTGTGTTTTAATAGCTAAGCAGAAGCGAAGCGCATGACAAGAACTCTACACAGCTCACCAGCAGTAAACCAGGGCTGGGTTTCCCCTTCCCCTCTTCCACCACTTAGCCTTTAAAATGCAGGGACACTATTTCCCACAAAACAGGAGCCAGCAACCTGCTCACTTGCTACAAGAAGTTGGGCTGAAATTTCAACCCGCAGCAAGTTGAAAAAATTTCAATCAGGTATAAAAAAATTCACAGAAAAAAAAAAGATGCTTAAAAAGATGGAGATTTAAAGTCACTAGAAGAAAAGGCTCACTAAGATCCAATAAGCATAAAATCAGGTTAGTGGAAAAGTTTAAGCAGCATGAATGCATTGTTACAGAAAAACAGTGAAGATTTTGCTGGATAAAGACGATGACATGAAATTTAAGTCGTATGCAGGCATGCTGAGAAAGTAACGTTCTAAATACTTTCTGCTTACAATTACAAAATGATCAATTGTTAAGTGTTGGACAGAGAAATATATTCCATTCTGCCTGGACATGCACAGCGGGCCAAGAATGCACCTGGATAAGCCAAGCATTCATTATCTCTCAGACACCCAATATCCCATAATACCCCCAGTGACTGCCAGCTCCTAGTCCACCCTTGACCACACGCCATGTGCCCCATTTCACAGCTGAAAAGTATTTAAAATTCATGAAGCCTGTTGAAAGCTCAACTGTCACATTCTGCTCATTCCACAGGGTATGGGAAAACTGCGCAGAAGGGACATTTCAACCGGGGCTATTATGGCTCTTGAATAACCAATATTCCATTAAATTGCTAATAAACCCACTTGAAGATAAGTTGATCACAATCGAACCATACAGTAGCATTCCTTTCCTTTAACACCAAGTTGTCAGGTTTCACTCTGTACTGTACTACTGTTTCTGTGCTGTTTGTTCGTGCCTTGACACAGAGCATTCAAGATACTCACTTTGTCCCCAGTAATCTAAATGCCCTATTCTAAAGAGGCTGAAAGATCTTTGGCAAGGATAATACTCTGCTTATTTTAAGGTAGGGAACTCTTTTCAAAGGAAAATCTATGCTAAAGAAGTGAAAAATAATTATACCTCAACCAGGATATCTGGGGTTTTGTAACTTCTGGAACGGGTTGCTCACAATTTGAACATAATGGTAAATGGTACTAGCACCTCCCAGCTTCCCTAGCGCCCAGTCAACCTTGGTATGGTCTGAACTTTCATTTGAGTTTGTAGTTCTGCAACGCATTTCCTCCTCCCGCCACCAAATTTTAGCTTTATGAACCAAACTAAATATAAAAAACTTCTGAAAAAAAACCCTTCAAGAGTGTTTGTTTTGCATTAAAATGGATTTTGGTAGATTCCTTGCAGTTGTCAAGCTGCTGGCATGCTTGCTGTTGCCTTCTGATCTTGCTGTGTGCACATGTCACTGTGCCAAGAGGACTCCAAATTTTGTAATTTCTAACACTGAAAAGCATATCGGTCTTCTCAGAAGGGGATTTAGAAGCTTTAATTTTATATTAACTAACCTGATACTGCTGAAAAGCAGCTCCCACCCAACTCTACCCCAGCAGGGAACCACCATTACCACCCAGCTCTGAACTCTTCCCATCACCTCTCCAAGGCACGTGGGAAACGGCCTGCAGATTTCAGCTGCTCAAATGGCCGAGGATCATCATCGGGAAGATTTGGTCCCATCTAGTCTGTCTGGTTGGGAACCACGGACAAGACCCAGTGGTTACCACCAGGTCCCCACTGTCCCACACCAAGGACAGGCAGGGAGGAGAAGCAATTGCTCCAGCAGGGACCTTCCCAGAGCCCTCTGAAGCCAGCCCAGCTCAAGGAGCAATGACCATCATCACAGGCAGCAAGGAGAATATTTTTCTTCACATTGAATTCACTCAATAACTGGCCTTTCACTGAGGAGCATCCAGTTGCTAGCATGTTATTTTATAACAAGGGCCCCACGGGCAGAGGTTATACTAACCCAGCATTTTTTCCTCTCTAATAATAGGTTTCATTCATGCCTTCAGAGAAGTTGACTTGTCTGTCTTATTTTAGCTATGCTAACACATCCTGTAAGAGTGCCCTGAAGTGTCTAGACATATATAACAACAATAATGGCAGAAAATGTAAATTCTGACCATTTTCTGTCTCCCAACTAATTCCAGTAAGGTTTCCATTGCGGGTAAGAAAAGTATCATCCCAGTAGGATTACAGAAGTTTGCTGGTATACATGAAATGGGATTAAATCCTTGAAGACACACCAAGAGTTTTAAGTAGTCAAAAATACATCTCAGTACAAATAAGCAAACTGAGAGTGATCTATTGAACAAATTGGCCATCACAGTGCCAGGTGGGACATTTCAACCTGAAAATAACCTTTACCAGTCTAATACTATACTGACGAATTTTAATAATTTCTTACGCTTTAAAGAAAAATATGCAGTAAGCATAAGCACTGTTCCTTGAACTCAAACTGACAAAGGCAAAGAAAGAGCCAGCTTTGCAAGGCCTGCTTCTGCACCAACTTCCCATTCGAGGCTTACAGTCCCAAGGAGGAAATGAGAATAAAGCAAGGACTCAAACATGAAGAGCACAGCAAGATGCAACAGTGGGTACAGTCCCTCTTTAACCGCACATTTTTAAGAGGTAGAAACTTTTGTATATGCCTTTCCTTGCACGCTCACCAAGTGTGTTCAGGCAGCTGCCTGCAGCGCTGGGCTGAGAAGAGCCCCTGTTCCCCCCCCAGACGCTTGCTGTGCAGCCTGCAAACGCAAAGAGGGTCGGTGCTGCCTCCCGGGCTGCTTTGCCAGGACATCCCTCACCCTCCTGTGCCTCTAGTGACAGAAGGACTGCAGTACAAGCTCTCTTCTCGCCTTTTGCATTTTTAAGCCATACAACTCAGAGACAATATTTCATTTACAAACTTCAACAACTGTAGGCAGGCTCCCTTGATTGTAATGTACGCTACATTAACATGATACTAACAAAACACAGCTCCTAGTTTTAAACCAGCCTGCTCACACCCTGCCTCCCCTCCTTCCCTCACTAACACCTTGGCAGACTTGGGACACTGTTGCTCAGTAAAATTACAAGACCAGAGAGTTATAGAACAGGAAGTTTACGGCAATTAAACTTCCTAAGTGACAGCACTGAGACAGTCCTACTGCCCACGAGAGGACAAGGACCCACCAGATGCAGACCCATGCCCTCAGCCCCAAGGAGGGAGCATGAGAGCCTTCCCAAAGCTGCTCCAAAACCTCATCATTAGAACTGCCGTGAGAGGCACCTGTCCACCCTGTGATCGAGCACCAACTTCAGATATAGGTGATACATCACCAGAAGTCCTGAAAAATTGTGAATTTCTTGTTAATGACAGACATCTAAATACTTGGAAAAAGGAAACAGCCACCTGCCCTTCGTGCAGTCATGTTTCACCCAGACAGAAAGGGCACACATACAAACTCTGATCTACAAAGCCCTGATCTATGCAACAAATACTAACGAAGTACAAGCCAAAAGAAACTCTTTTAAGGCCTCACTGCATTTAATTACCTTGAAGTCTACATGAGTTTCAGTGCATTGACATTCACACAACTCCCTCAGACAATTTCTGCAATATAGGCATAAGGACAGAGAATTTAAAACATTTTATAAAGATGCAGCACAGCAACATGCATTCTTTTAATGCTCAGTGATGGATGAGTACTGATCAAGTTTAAAACCAAAACCTAGATTAGAATACTTTTTTTTTTTTAAACAGAAATTGCTTAGGTGTTTATTCTAAGTTCAAAGTAATTTCAAATCTCGGAGGACGCTGTTGCTTTTATCACTTGCAAATATCATCAACACAACTCCACACACATTTTCCACAAGAGCATTTAGTAGCGGGAGGAAATTAGGAGAGTCAAACCTGAACACAGGAGCTGAGCTCTAGGCAGGCAGCAGAGGATGAAATCCTGGCCCCGCCCAAGCCAGAACTACCCCCCTGCCCCCACCTGAGATGTCCCTTTACATTTTATACAATAAATGCAGAAACACAAATGTCAGCGTGCCTGTAAGGAAAGCACTTTAAGAGCACTAACAGCTGCAATGTGGTTCATTGTTTTGCTCCTTTCCCTGCCAAACAAGCTACTACACACTTTTATATATGCTGAGACCATATTCTTTCAATAGAGCTAAATATTGTGTTCAGCTAACAAGTGCAGCGAAATTGGGGGTGGGGGTGTTACATTTTCAAAAGAAATAAATCTCCTTGACATGCCTGCAACTCTGTTACTCTGTGCTTTGTTACTGTATAAACATCTTCCACTTGTATATGCATAAAATACGAGTGGATTTAAACAAAGGGAAACTCGTAATGCCCAGGGATGGCCAGGAAATGAAGACAAGCAAAATAACAGCCAAGTAAAGAGTAACTGTTCAAAGATTCTACTTAATTAAAGCTCTTCTAGTAGAAAGACACTTTAGATGCAAGACTCCTAACTCAATCATGTTCCTTTAGCAAGGTGTGCTTTTGCAAACTGAGCCATCTCCCCTCCACTCACACACTCACCAATCCCACTCACCCAGCACTGTGCTGGAGATGCAGCTTCTTTGGTATCTTACTACTTTGTTTTGCAAACAGTTACTTTGGGAAGGGAAATATCTCTCTGTAGGCTTTTAAATGCACTTTAGAAATTAAGGTTTCACTTAAGGTATTATTTAATAACAACTACTCTGAAGGGGGAGTAAATCCAGTAAGAACTCTTCCTGGCTACACTGCACTGGGCTAATTGAATTTGGTGACCTACGTTTCCTAATTACACCTCCTCCTGTATCTGAGGCAGCAGCACATGCCCATGTTTTGCTGCATCCAAGCCAGCGGCCTTCGCAGAGCAGCAGCGATGCTCCCAAGGGGTTACATACTGGAGCATCCGAGCTCTGCCCTCCTGCCCGCTGCCAGCCCCATGTACAGGAGGCACTGCTTTGGGGAACACGGCAATGCCATGATCCTCCCGATAGGTCCCTTGTTTGGAGCAACACCTGCTTCGCAGGAGCCTGGCCCAAACCCACCGCTGCACAAAGCAAACAGCAGTGGCACAACTGACCGACACAAGGCAACAGCAGCCCGTTCCCAGACTCATGTGGGAATAGGGAGCACGTCTGCTGGAATAACAGCCAGGAGTCGATGATACAGCAGACTCCAGTATTACTTTATAGCCAGCCTAATGGCTTTTCCTTTCTCCACACAGTACTACATAACTTCACCACCATACAGAAATAAAGGGAAATGCTGAAATTTATAAAATTATAACTAAATGGAAACTATTACCTCACCAGATGCTATCAACACTATCAGAGGTGTGGAAGTAACCTGACAGATTGTAACTGCAGTGCTCCCAGACAAAGACAATGCCAGAGCCCGCAGGTACCTGCAGGACCTGCTGCAAACAAAAGGTGAGCTTGGGGCTGGAGCAGCAGCCAGTCATGAAAAAGTTCAATGAAAACCACTTAATGCACCCCACCACTGAGGAGCTGAACTGTGTATTTCCTTAGCAGCTGTTTTTGATTTAAGCTGCTGGGGGCTCCTGCCCCACTGGGGAGGACGTCACTGCTGCATAGCGTGGCTAAGCCTCCCCAAGGACCACAGTCCCAGCCAGGCAAGCCCCAGCCCTACCAACAGGGCTCAGCTGTGGACATGCCATGTCATCCAGCTTGGGAGGAGAGAAACAGTGCCTGCACCATGTGGCAAGCATGGGGGAAATTGTCCTGAGCGCCTGGTCTATGGACAACCACCTTTGACTGAAGCATAAAGCCCTTGGTGGATCTCCTGCAAGCATTCTGGAAAAAATAAAGATGCCCTAAAACTTGCCAGTTATGTACCCTCATGTAAGGAAGACAGCTCAAGAGTTCCTCATTCACTCCTCATGATCACTGAATTACACTTAGGAAGACCAGGGGCAAGTATATATTGTACAGCAAGTTTTTTAGCTTCTTCAGTAGGAAGGGTCTTCTGCTGGTTGGTGTAACTCCACACTGTGTGTGCTTATGGATCCGTTGGACAAGCAATAAAGTGGAAAACTAGGAAAATGATGACTGCTATATTCTTTGTAGATGTTAGCGTTGTTTTTAAAACTTGTCTCCATCTACTGCTGAATGTGTTTGATGTCCTGCAAGTGGTAAGTGCTCAAGGGGAAAGACAGAAAGCCTGTTTTCCTACCTGTTCTGACTGGTGAAAGGAAGTTAGCTGTAGTTACACAACAGGGAAGAGAAGCTGCAGAAATGAATACAGTCTGCAAGGGCAGAGCAGAAGGAATATGGTATTTTGTTGACCTGTTCCACATTCATCTTCCACTTCAGCAGAGTAACAGGCTGAAAACAGGATGAAGGTAGGAAGCAACCTCCAATGCACTGGAATACACCAAGTCTTTTCAATACTCACTTGGCTCTAAAGGAAGAAATAAAACTTCTCCTTCAGATTCCACTCGTTACAATGACCAGAAGAAAGATGATGCTCCTGAAAAACCTAACGCACAGTTAGCGTACATTAATTTATAAAGGCACAATAATTTGTACAGAATACAGATAACACTCCATGCTCTTTCAGTTACAGATAAAGCAGTGAAGCTAAAATGCATGAAGTGACAGATTTCATAGGCAAAATGGATGTCCCTAATAAGTAAAAGCAGTTACATAATGAACACACAGAACTAATAATTTTCAAAAGCTTTATAGTCACAAAGCTGAAACAGTTAAGCCAAATCATTAAACAGCTAATTCGCATGCTAAAAATAAGTGATGCCCAGGAGCAGTTTTAAGAAAATGTCATTAAATGTCCAGAAAGCCCACTCTCACATGTGAGAAAGAGCGCTGTACTAGATTAAGGATCAAAGATAATGGCTAAGTTAATTGGTGTAGAGGGGAAATTAAATCAGATATAAAAGTCAAAACAATTATAACAAGTTTTAGTGCAATACATCAGAAGTTAAGAGAACTTATAAAAGCAAAAGGAGCTAGTGAAAATCTCTGAATAGCAGAATCAAGATTCACAAGGGCCTTTTTTTTTTTTCTCCTTTGCTTCCCTACCTTAGGAACAACAGGAATAGCAACAGTGGTGCTGATTCACTGCTACCTAGAAAGGGTGAAATTTTCAGTATTCACACCGAAAAGGTAAAAGTACCGAATATTTCTGCTCTGCATGGGGAAAAAGCCAGTTAAATATTCAGATTGTATTACAGAGTAATTTTCATCCCAACTGTAACACAGGAGGACATTAAATAGCAGTTATTGAAAACCACTTTTAAAACAGCAGGTCAGGATGACTTCCACCTAAGGAAGTGTTCTGTAGTGTTCATAACCCTTCACAACCTAATGGGGATGTCAGAAAAATTTGCAAAATTACTCACAGGGGAGTAATAAGGAATTGAAGGACAACATAATTAATACCAATCAGTATGTGTTTACAGAAAGTTGATCTTGTCTAGTTTGATACAGCTTTGGATGAAAGGATAACTCCAGTCAATAGCAGTGACAGCACTGATGCTATTGTATACAAGTGGACACTGCTGCTGGTAAGCAAACAGAATGTTTTCACACGTCTCAAGACCTGATAAGAATAGAAATCATTGCTGAATAGGTGTGTTTCAAAGGGATTGGTGCAAGGTCACTCAAGCTTCACACAACCATCACTGGTCAGCAACCAAAGGAGCATTAAACTGTGAGTAAACCAGGTCACAGACAGGGAGGACGGCACAAGAGGTACAAGTGGCCAATCCACACTGCCATATGGCCACTGTGAAGGCTGCGTAGCTGGCATGAGGGCCTGAGGCCACAGCCAGAGGATGGGCCATCTGTTTAGTTTTGTAAACCAAGTCACCACAGAGGATCATCGTCTGCACTTGGCTCTAACCGCAACCCTGCGATCGAAGGGAGACCTTCAGACGGACAAGCAAGGGAACACTGTGTAGCGGCAGAGACATCCGCCATCCCAGCGCGTGCCGTTGCCACAGCTGCCCTCCAGTACCACTTCCACTGCACGGAGAACGTCCAACAGTCACGAAGGGCTTGGAGAGAAGCCACCAGGAGGAAGGCATCATTTCCAAAACCTCAATCAAAGCAGCATTCACAGAGCTCAATCTGTTTTGTTGATCAAAGAGAGGATTATAAAGGCCTTCAATCATGTCTGCAAAGACCTACACAAGGAACAGGAATTCAGTAACAAGCTCTGACAAAATACAGCGCCTAGAAGCTGAATCTAAACCAGAAGCCATGACCGATGCAGGGATGGTGTTTTTATTTTTAAAAGGAAGATAATTTATCATTTAGGTAACTTGGCAAGGACTGTGTTAAACTCTTTCCCTTCTTTGCAGCCCAAGTGGAGGGCACCCATGTCTTGGCAGTGAGCAGCCCACTCCCAAGGCGGACAGCGTGGGTCTGGGAGAAGATGATGGGTGAAAGGCTGAAGCCGGGAGTCTACTGCTAGTCTGAGCACCAGAAAACACTGATGTACAAACCGTGACTTCACTGAACAAGGAAGAAAAGTCATGAAGGGCAAGAAGATACAGAGCCTGGTGAGAAACTAAGGCACTTTTCAGACAGTGGCTAATGCCAGTGCAAATGATGTAATTTTAGGAACAGATGAGTCTGAAAATCTTGACTAAAGAACTTTTTTCTTTTACTTTTTTTTTTTTTAAATTGCTGCCACACACCCCTGCGCATGCAGGAGTACGCTCACAGAAACAGATGACGTACTTGGTTTACTACCGACAAATGGATCAATTTTCTCTTTGCGGGTAGTTAAAGGCCTCCCTGGAAAAGCTTGTGGCTATTTAGGACAGACAAGGTGGTTAAAGATATCTTACAGTCCCACTTACTCACCACTTCTGCTGGTGTACTTAACAAACAGGAACATTAAACAGTACAATCTTGAATGAAAGCACACAGCATCTGCAGTACGTATTGCAGCACGTCCGAGCAACGGTATAACTGGGGAGGAGCAGTGTGAACAGTCGAGTTCACTTGGGAGGGGGCGGGGGGTAAGGCAGCTTGGGAAACACTGACGTATTGTCTTTCCATTACTAAAAATTACACTTTGTGAAATAGCATTAGATCATTTTAAGAGGTTTATATAAGGACACCAAAAAACAAGTCCTTTTGCAAATTCTATTTTTTTTAATGTCTCCCTCCCCTATTTCCACTATGCATCAGGCTGTGAAAATCCAACATGCAATAAGTCTAGTGTTCCCAGACAGAGGAGACCAAAGTTAAATCTTCCAGCTGTTCCCAGCTCCTTCTCTTCTCTCCATCAGACAGGCTCATAGCAGTGCCTTAATTACTTGTTTAGGAAGGATGTGACATGTTCCAATTTAATACATTTAGCCCTTCTTAGAGCAAATGCAGAATTAAGCCTCACTATGCACTTGACAGATCTCTTAGCAACTAGAGTGCAATCAGCCAACAATGGATGATTCACAGTTTTAGCAAGAGTGTGCAGAACTGCCTGCCAAAAGTCTGAATAAACTCACATTGCTAGACACTATGGTAAAACGTACCCTGATCTCTTAAACTATTATATCATAGAGGAAAGTTAAACTGCATGCATTCCAGCAGCTCGCCCGAGTCTGGAAATACAATTGATCTGCAACATCTTGATTTTGTGATAACTGTGACTTTTTGGTGGTTATTTTCACTTAATTAGGATAATGGTACCTTTCAAAGGAAACTGCTAAAATCCATCAATTTGTGTAAATAAGGGACGATTTCTTCCGTTTCTGTTGCTCTGAAATGGGAAAAGGAAGAGTCTGGAGGATGCTAATGGGGGTAATCTATCCAAAGTCACATCGATTAAAAGATGGGCTTAATCTCACGCCTACTGCTGCAGGGCCCACTGGCATTTAAAATATTTAGAGATCTCTATGGAATCCATGAGTCAGAAATGAATAGCAGGAAGCAGCACGAGAGAGTGCAAATATCCATCCTGACACATTGCTATACTCTCTTTATTGCCCACCAAAGCCCAGTTGAGGACCAGGCTGCCACAATAGAGACAAGATTGATTGTATTTCTACAGGCAAATTTCTGCCTTCATTGAGCAGTTTCACTGCAAGCTTCAGTTTTTACTTTGGAAGAGTTTCCTCTATGCTCTCCATGCGGATATCTTCCTACACAAAAACAGACTTGAACAAATCCTTTACGAAATACTATTGAAAAAATAAACAAAACCAGAAAAGCACTGCTGGGATTAGTCCCACACAGTGAGGGCATCAAGTGACAGAGGATAAGTCATAGACCCTTCCCTTTCGGCTACAACCATGAATCACAACTAGAGCTTTTCCTGTGGCACACTGGACACCAGAGTGAAACCCCTCATGAGTAACAGGGTCTGGTCCCAGGAGACAGGGCCAGCCCTCCCCCAGCATTCCAGCCTCATTTTAATGTCATTACAGTGAAGAGTCCCTTTGGATCTCTAGCACAAAATTCAGCTTCAGGGGTCTGAGTTGCTTTTCAGTCTTTTAAGGCAGTTTATCCATTGCATCTGCTCATATCTCACATTTTGGACTCTGTTATTCATCACCCTTTCCCTGAGACATCAATATTCACATCAGGAGAGGGCTGACACCGTTGTCCTTTTTGCTTTAACTGCCTCAAGCCACCGCTCGCTTGCTATCCAACTGAACAAAACCCCATTTAAAAATACAGACATCTTAGCCACCTTTCTTTGCCACCTTTTCAGTAGGTCTTGTCCTCCAGCTCTCTCTGGAGGCGAGGACAACTTGATGGCACTTACTGGGAGACCCACCCTTAGCTCCATCCAGGCATCATGCAAATGCTCTGACCCCGCATTGCTCCCAGGAAAGAACGCCATGGTCCTTACAGACCAGGCGCAGACCCAAGACAATGAAAAGCTGCAGCGTGCTAAATCTGTTTACCATTTCAGCAACATGCCCTGGCAGCCCTGTGCTGCCCCAGCCACCAGCAGCCTGGGGATCTCTCCCACTGCAGGCAAGAGCCTTGCTCCAGCAGCCTTGAGCAGCCCTTTTCCAGGTAAAGCAGATACGCTTGGCTAAGTAAGTAGCTTTCTTTGGCACGGAAGAGCGGGGCGCCCGAGTTGGTTGGCAGACTTCACCTCTGAAAAGAAGGTTGTGGTCAGGGAAAGGAATTTGAACACATTGAGCTCCATGCTGTCTTTAATACTAGGGTAGGCACAGGTTTCCACTCATATGAGCTGATGACCCTTCAAAACGGAACAAAGGCAGCAGTGGAGGTACAGCAAGTGTCAGGAAGACACTTAAGTGCAAAATACCATAGCTGAGAACTTCTGTAAATGCACAAAGACAAAAATTAGGCAGGTAAAGAGAGGAGCAGGTACAAAGTAGAAGGTGCTTATACATTGTATAGAGAAGCTATACAATGTGTACATTGTAAAGAGAAGCTTCCTATTGACAACACTTTTCAATAGACAAACTAGAGCCTAAGAGATTTTTTTCCATCTATTACCATAAGGATTAGATCAAAGGGCTGACAAGAATGCGAGCAGTGGGGCCACAGGGAGCTGGGGCACAGGCGCCTTGGTTGGGGAGGGAGCCACGGGTGGGAGCGGGATCCAGTGTGTGACTTCAAACAGCAACGTGTGATCTGTGCCATGTACCACCAGCATCATCACATACCACCAGCTAAAAAAAGCACTGTTATATCTAGAAACAAAATACACCGGGGACTGATTTTGCCTCTGCTCTGAGCAGGCTATCCATTGCCTGGATGGAGGCAGATGGGATGTCATTTTTTCCATCCCGAGTTGCTCTGCTGCAGCTCTTTTGGGAGCTCTACTACCGCCTCGGCTGCAGAGCGCGTGTGGTGGTATTTCTGCTTTGGGGAACTCGGTGTTACTCAATGGCTGACGTGAATCCCCACGTCGTACGAGGCAGCAGAGCAGAATTCCCTCACTCCCTGTTTTACCCTATAAGGGCATTCGATGATGGCGCTGCAAACCTGTGCCTTCGCACAGATTTTCTGCAGCTGCTGCAGCACGGCGAAGCCAAGCCCAAGTTTGGATTCTTGTGTGTTGTGATAATCAGCTGGGGTTCGGAAAATCCTTCAAAAAATCTAATGTTCTGGCAACTTAACAAGGCTTCTGAAAAAATAACAGTTTAACATCTGGAACAAAAATACTCTGAGGAAGTCCAAGACCAACACAGCACAGAACATTTTCCCCCCGTAACTGTTACTGTACAGCACTTCCTTGTCCTCAGCTCAGTGAAACTGGAACGTTTGCATCGAGATGCTGAAACATTTTATTGGAAGTCATGCAGGAAGGTAGAAAGATAAAGGGCTATTCATACACTTGAACATTTTTTTTAGATTTTCTTGGTTTTGTTTATTTTTATTCCTGTCCCATGAATTTCCTCAGTCTTTTAATACATCTTAATCTTCATCAATATTTAACTCTGCAGCAGAAATACTGCATACTTTGTTTTCCCATTTAACTTGAGAGTAGAGGGGGGAAAAACACATCTATGGGAAGAAGAAAACCAGCCAGTTCTAAAGGAAATGACTTTTCCTTTTTCCACAAGATGTCCTGGAATAGAGTCAGGGAGAAGGATGAAAGAGAAAGGTGGGCAGCAAGAACACCACGCTATTTCAGAGACTTAGCTAGGGTCATCATTTAGGATGCTTCTTCATACCTCTGGGTCCCAGGTTTAAGACCTGCCTAAGATCAAGATGGAAAACATTCCTCAACGATGGACTTAACTCTCAGCAGACATTACTACATAAGAGCAATTCCCTGCAGTAATAGAAAACTGCAGTATCATTCACAATGAACAAGTAACCATATATAGAAAAAAATCACATACACTATGTATATATACACAGATCTACACATATATATGTATGAGAACCTTTCACCTGGGGATGGGAATGCTTAGTGAACTTTTGCAAACTAAGGGAGATCTCTCTTTCAATGTTTCCCAGAACAGCAATTTCCCGTGGCACACAACAGACAGGTCTGTAAGAAACTGCCTAGCACAGAGCAGAACTGATGTAACCCTGTGCTAGCAGAGATGCTCCACAGGACACTACCTGGCTCATTGTACCACAGTAGAGCCTCCAACAGAAAAACACTATTTTTGCGTTTCCTTTGACTGTTACTGAAATCTTAAGTTCAGATACCTAATTTTCCACTTGCCTGTTCTGCCAGGGAGCAGCACCCAGAGCAGCGCTTCTGCCTGGGACACCAGCGGTCTCCATGCATATGGTTAAAAATGAAACGAAGAAAATCTCAGTTAAAATGTATGGAGGGTTAAGCTTTCCAACACAGTGTTTTCAGTGTTGGCTATGAAATGCTACATGTTTTTTCCTAGAAAAAAAAAAATAGTTGCTGTGTTTAGAGAAGCTCATGCTCTGCCCTCTATCAGAGTTACTGGGGCTTGTGCTACAGCAAATCAGACCCCACACACCAACTACTGCAGCATTAAAAACAGTGTGGAGCTCCCTGCACACTGTCACCCACCAGTGTCCAAAAGATCCTAACGCCCCCAAAGAACCTGCACACCCTCTCAGCTCAGCCAGAGAAACCAGGTACAACAGAGCTGCTCTAGACCTTGGATCCAACAGGAAGCAAACCCAAACCCAGAATACATTTTTATTTCCATATATTGCACACAAAGTTCATACACTTTAATGCTGGTGCATCAAGCTCTCCTGCAAAGGGGACCTGGATCTAGCAGAGCACAGGAGCTCAGCACTTGTATCATCCCTCCACATGATTATTCCTAAGGAATTTCGCTAGCGTAACAGGACAGCAGAAATGGGCCCTGTAGTATTGAAGTTTACAAGTGTTTGGATGCAGTCTGGCTCAGCAGAGGGGGACAATGTCATGCAAAGCCCTGTGGTGCAGGAAGCCATAGAGACTACAGTGCCTTGGGACCCCTCTATTAACTGCAAAAACAGACAAATCAACCTAATAAATCTCATGTGCAGGTACACTTCCCAAAAAATGTGGAAATACTGAGAAGAGAGGAGCCCTGACAGAGCCACCTGTGGAAGGCTCAGATTACAGAACCAAGATGTAATCGTGTGTCTCCTTTCCCACTTGCAGCTGAAATCTAGGGTCACATCAACAAACACTTGGCACATAAAACAACAGCTTTCAAGTGCTCTTACAGAAATAAATGAGTGCTTCCCACACCTCTGCAGCTCAGGAGTTCATTATCTGCTGTGGATGGACAGAAAATGGCACACCTCTGCCCAGCTGGCTCAGCTAAGGGAAGCTCCTGAGAGCCCCTCTGGGAGCAGGGGAGCTCCTTCCCCATCGGTGCTTTGCCACCACCCGGGGTCCCGGCACACAGCATATGGCAGTGCCAGTGCACAGCTCCCTGGTGGCACAGCTCTGCTTGAGTGGAGCTGGTGAGGCGGGGCCTGGCCACAAACCAGTGGTTGCAGCAGGTAAAGAACTAAAATGCCTTCAGATGCTAAGGAACCAAGTGAGAGAGTGCCACAAAACTCAAGCTAGAGAAGAACCTGCACCCACTGTTTTTTTGCTCTGAATACAGAAAACCCTACCCAATTTAGCAAAAAGCAAACCTGAACAGACAGGAAGAACTAGGACCAGAAGAAATAAGAGCTGGCTTTCAGTAGGCTCCTTGCAAACAGCAGGTCTGACCAGCGATGCTAGGTTTTCTGATGGTTTATTTGTTCATTTAAGATCTTCCCTCTCAATTGGAGCAAACAAGATCAACAGGCACTTCAGAAAGAGTACAAACAAGCTTTTTAAATGTAGTCTGGATTTTTTTCCAGGCTCATGAGATTTATACTGAAATGCCCCTCTCCATCTAAGCTATTCCACTTTTCAAATAAGACCCATCAAATCTCCTCTCACTTCAAGCAAAAACAACCTACCCCCTAAGCCCCCAAAAACCTAATACACAACTCTTCATCCCCACCATGAAGCACAAGTTGGATCTACAACTTAATGGCCTGTGTGGATGCTTCAGTGGCACCACTGCACCACTTGGGGGAATCACAGAAGCATTTCTCCACCACAGAGCCAAATGCCACCAAGGACCCTAGCACAAAAGGTTTTCAGTGTGTCTTTGGAAGCGTTTGTTGCTGAACAGCTACTTCAGAAACCACTCCTCTCCCTGTACACACACACAGCTGCGATACAGGGACAAAACCTAATCCAAGCAGCTGGGGTATGGCTAGTGCTCCTATCTCAAACTTGGTGCATCATTTTATGGACTTCCATTCTCTGTCTTCTGCATTGCTGTCTCCTCATTCCCTAGTGAGACCCATATAACTGCAAACCAAAACAGCTTTGCAAAAGGTTGCAAGAGTCCATCTGCCACTTTTGTGCTGTCTACACTAAACCTTCTTAGAGGGCAGCAGAGGACAGCAAGAGGTCTACCCTCCTACCCACAGATGCACACCTACCCTGCTCTCCAGGACTGGAAAGCCCCCAGACACCCACACAGCCTATTCTAACACTTCGCTATGCCTCCCATTTTCCCCTAGTGTTGAACATGTATCTTGCTTACTACAGTTAAATCCCACAACTTCTTACCCTATCTGCCATAGCTAATCCCTCCCTTTCAGCAGCTGGCTGCCCAGGGGACACTTCTGGATTTTCACTCTTACACTATATAGAATGTAATGAATCTTTAATTAAATGGGCTTGATGAGGAAAGTCGTTCAAATTAGACTTCATCAGCAAGACAAAACCCCAGCTGTCTTTCCTAAAGGATATAATGAAGCACAGTTTAAAATACCTGGAATCCAATTTTAGCACTGCAGAACAACAGTTTGCAAAACCAGCATTTGTTAGGTAAGCAGGGAATGGCTGAGAGGTAAATCTCTAAGATCTTAAACAATCAGGCACGTTTTAAGCCACGCAGCTTTTATGGCAATTCCTTCAAAAACCAGGAGCTTCTAACAATCTAACAGGCTTAATGCAACCAGTAGCAAGAGTGCAACTGGTTTCACAGGGGTTATCATTTACACATCCAGTGTGTTACAGAAGAATGGTGCAAATGCCTCTGAGAAGCTTATTGTAGCTCCAGGGAAATGGAGTAAATAAAGCACGCATCGTCAGCACATCCTCAACATGCTTCTCATCCCTTTAGGATGAGAGCAACACCGGGAGCTTCTCTTGTTTAATCTGCACAACAGGATTCATGCGCTTGGTGCTGAATGACTCTTCACATTGACTTCAGGGGGAATAAGCTACCCTGGATTTCAGAAGAAAAAAGCACTAACAGAAAGTTAATGAGGTACAAACCAGGTTATGAATGGACCAAAGAAAGAATTCTTCTAAAGCTATTTCCTGCCCTGCTGTGATCGAATACATGCCTTTTAAGGCCTCACCTTACCCCCCTCCTTTCTTTAGGCAATGCTTTATTGTACCCCAAGACTTTCTCCACTTTTCTAATCAGTTTCCATTATGTCCTTTTCCTTTAAAGTCTCCCACTGTTACAGCTCCACCAGGAGCAATAATGCTGAAAACGGCAGCATAGACTAGCTACATCCTTTTAAATAGTCTTGAAATGGAGCCAAGGTGGAATAAGTCTACTGGACAGTGGGGTTAAAGCACCAGGGCTCTTACTGCAGCGCCTGCATCCCTGCTCCTGCCAAGGCAGCTCTGCACACGACAACATGGAAAGTTTTAGAGCAGACTCTAGCCTAGAGTAAGAAAAAATTCCTGACCTACAAGTTTTAAAAAGGATGTTATGAACCAGAGGGCTGGATTTGGCCCCCTTCAAACCTGAGGGAGACCCAAGGCAGAGCACAGAGGCAGACCAGCTCTGGCAGAGGAGCACTCAACCCATACAGTGAGTTTTCCCTATTTCCTCCTCCACTGGAAGGAGGGTGGTGATGCAAGTTTGCTTCATGTATTTACTTCTTGCTTTTATGTTCAAAACAGAAAAACACCACCCCCATGCACACATACTCTGCTATCACTTCTAACGAACCATTTTACCCACCTTCAAGTATTTCTCTCAACCACATTCCCACCTCACCAGCTCACACTCACAATGAGCAACCGGCAAGGCTCAGAGCTGGCTGGCAATCTCATGAGACAGGCTCTCACAAGAATTTCCTGCTTCTGGTTCAGCCAGACATACTGCAACAACAGACGCTCTTGCAGTATTTTGGCACCTCCACTCCTCATTCAGGCCAAGACCCAGGAATGCAAGTGAAAAACACACTTTTTAATTTTTAGAATTTTAAAATAACTCAGCTCTTCCCTCTGCTGCCGTGGGTGTCTGGTTGGCTTCCACGCTAAAAGACTGCTTCCACTGAGATTAACTGAATTTAGAAACTACAGTGCTGAAGGTATCACCAAAAAATTTGCTTCCCAGAAAACAGCTTGATAAGACACCACGACAGTAGGGCATCAGAGCAGTTTACTCCAGAGAAGCAAGTGTTATGGAAAGAACAAATGACTGACCCTCCAAGTATACTGAATTAAGTTTTCCACGAGTCCTGGGGTACTTCCAGCAAGCATTTCTATCAAGATGACACAGTTGGTGAAAACTCTGCGTAGGAGCCTCAGACAAGACCTACAGATCTTTCATGCATGTTCCTAAAAGTACAACTCATGATGGACTGAGGAAGCCAGCATTTCCATGTTTTCTTGTCTCTTCTACTAATTACCATGCAAACCTGCACTACAGCTGGACAAGGCCATTTCTCAGTTTGACTAATGTCTCACAGTAAATGCTTCAGATACTTGTAGGCTACTACAACTTCAGGGAGCATCTTTCTAGCCATCACTGCTGGGTCAATACAATTCCTACTGACAGATCAGCTTGGGAAAAAGCCTTACTGGAAATTCAAAATTTGGGTCACATATAGATGCACTCAGACAAATCCCCTCTCCTCATGTCAGGTCTCACTTCATAGGAGAGCCTGAATGCATGCCCATGCCCACTGGCATGAAGTAAGGATCACGCTGGATGCCATGGAGGGTCCTGTCTCCTTTCAGGAGGGGTGACCCTCAGATGTTCTAGTTGTTCACTGGTAATGTAGCTTCCCACATAGCTTAAGATACTTTCAGACACACCTTTCCTACCTCCTGCATGCTCCTCTGCCTCATGTCAGGCCTAGCTTTCTTACAGCAGCAAAAGCAGGGGAAGTGGGGGCAAAAACACCTTTTGTGAAAAACAGAAACCCCACTCCTAGCATATAGGCAGCTCGAGTTTTAAGGATGAGTTTAGAAACAGAAGCCCATACTTCTCAACTGTGAGTGCCTATAGCTGGGTTGGCTTCCTAAATCACACATGGGCTCAGGAGGAAAGAGCCTGCCTTTCAGAGACACTGAGCCTGTACTTCCCATTCAGGGCTTTGGCCAGGGGTCAGAGGACACATACCACAGTGTGAGCAGTTATTCAGGCATGTTAAAATACTTTAAAAATATTCTGCTGCTGATCTCATCTACAGGAGTTATCACCTACGCGGGTGTCTGTGCAGTGCTGGGGTTAATGCCTTGCACCAGACAGGGTACATGTGACAAGGAAAGCTGGCGTCAACAGAAGCTACCTCCTCATCCTCAGCTCCTCTGGAGTACCTTCCCAAAAAGCTTAATGAGCACATCTATTTTCAACTAGGTATAAAGGGGCAAACCTACAGAAAAATCTCATTACTAGAGCAGTCAACGCATATGGGAGGCATATCAGATGCTTTATGCATCAACAATGAAGAGACAGCTTTCCCAGCCCTGGAGGAGCATGCAGAAAGCAAGGCACAAAGATTAAGCATTCTTTAAAGATCCATGCTCCACATGGATTTAGCTTGTTCTTAAAACTCATTGCAGGATATATTTAATATTGCTACACTCTGTATTTATTATTACTATACATGCAAGTTCTATTGTGCTATTAACCACACACTTTCACAAGCATCACACTACAGTCTAAAAATTTAAATTTAAAATTTAAGGTAAGAAACACTTTAAAGCTAAAGCTGTATCATCTTGACAAATGTCACATTACATCACTTTCCACTCATGAAAAACATGATCATGAGATCAGCTCAGAGAGATGGTAAGCAAGCAGACACAGGGCAGGAAACAGTTTAAGTGCTTTCAACTAAGAAGACTGATTACAGGCTCTGCATTAAGCACTGACACCTTACAGGATTGAGCCTCAGCTACTTATATACTTGCGTCACAGGCACAAGCCTTAAAGTTAAAAGAAAATGTCCCTCTCCTTGAATCCTAACATAAAATATAGAATGCATAGCAATTGCCTGTCTTTATCCTTTCACTCCTTCCTGGACTGAAACCATCAGCGAGATCTACATCCAGCTCCCCCACACTCCTCCCTGCTCCAGATCCCACAAGCTTCAGAGCAGGCAGCCAATATTTGCAATTCTCCGATGGACACCTCTAGGCCGTTTCCCATATTGCATACCTCCTGTTATATCAAGGCTGCAGTCCATTTCATGTGTTTAAATATTTAATGTGACTGTCGATACGTATTTTGTAAGGCTAATAAAATTAAAATGGGTTTTCAGTACTTTTCATACCACTCCTGAGAAGTCCAGTTTGTTACCCGCATAGCACTTCATGGCAGATGCAGGCATGCAGTGAATCTGCTTTCAGGAATGCAAAACAGGGCACTATTTTTAGACATGGTCTCAAGATTTATATAAATCTGAATAAGACTTTACACACTGTTTTATTAGCAGCCCTTTGTTTACATTCCATCCTGGGGAAATACAAACCAGTTTCTTAAAAAGTTTTGGGCATCCTGCTGCGCTTGGAGGGCTGGCAGACCTTTAGGAGCTCTCGTTATGCTTCTGGTTGTGTGCAGCAATTTTATAAAGAGGGTAAGGAAACTAAGCAAAGTGGAAACTAGGTTAAAATCAGAGAAGCCTGGTGCAGAATTACAAGCAGTGCCTTTAGTCCTTAAGATGAAGCACAGACAGAGCACATTTCAACTGCACAAAAGCTTTTGGCGGTTTCTGGTGGCTGCTGACATCTGTGCCAAGGTTCCCCTAAGGATGGAGAAATAAGAAAGATAAAGTCATGCTCAGGAAATATCAAAGCCAGGACATGAAACAGCAAGCCCCAGGAGGGACAGGACACACTTGCAGCTAGCAGAGGGGACAGTCATGGGAGTATTTTCCCACCAGTACCACAAACGCAGCTGCCTTTGTCAGAGCCTGGGTAGCAGTCACACTTCTTTGCATTAGTTTTACCTTCCCTGGCATTTACTTTTGCTACTCTTCAGTCATCCTGCATGGCCAGGACACAGTGCCACAGCAATCCATGCTGCAAGGGAGCCATGGCTCCAGCTACTGGGTCAGGCAAACCCATTGGGAGTGTTACTGCAGCCAAGAGACCATCACCAAAGCAAACAGATGCAGCACAAGCGCTCTTCTTCCCTGCCCAGCAGGCTGTACTGCCTACAGGTCCCAGGCTCTCATAGTCCCTGTTTGATCAGGGCATCAGCAATGCCATGGGTCCATGCCAGGCTTCCACGTAAAGAGTTGACAGCTGGGAGGACTTTAGGAAACATGGCTGCAGAAGAGTGCTTACCATCCAACACTGTCCACGCCAGTTCTAATTCTGCTTCTGTAAAAGCTCTCCCATCAGGCCTGCACGACACAAGGCTGGCTTGATGCTCTTCTGTCAAAAGTGGCTTTCAGGCTGCTCGTGGCATTATCTCAGATAACAAGATGGATGCCACTCCTGGCAGCCTGCCATTCAAACCCACCTAGAAAGGTCTTCAGCATCTGCCATTTGCAGGCAGAGACCAGCAGTTCTGCTTTGCAAATTTTTAGTGATTCAATTAGCTGAGAAACAGGGGCATAAGCGCAGTGCCTTTTCCAAAACGCTCCTTGTGGGCTGAAAATGAAAAACTATTTCCTGTCACCAACACTAGCATTTTTAGGTTCACTCAATCTATATCAGGCTATTCAGGAAAAGCCTGTCCATCACCTCCATGGTACAAACTGGCAGGTTATCAGCTGCTATCAAGTGCCCCACAACAACATAGATCCCATGGCAGACCATCCTCCTCATTGCATCTTCCTGCAAAGGCTCTTCTAGGACACTGTCTTCCATAACATTAAGCCTGGCTCTCAATATATCAAACCTCTGCCTGCCAAGTATTCATTGCTAGGCCTTTCTAAGAATCATTTTGTAAAGCTTGGATGGCAGTATGTTTTCACAGCTGATGTGGAAAAGCTAGAAACAACATCTCCCAATAAGAAACTTCTGTTTTACAAAGTGTGCACTGTTTCTTAGCGTTAATCTGACTTGCTAAGGGGAGGGTGTGTGGGGAAATATCTTTTTATGCTGTTGACATAAAATATCTCTGACTGTCTTAACAGTGGAACCATTACATTTCCTACTATCTGTGCTAGGATGGATATACTGAGGCAGGGAAGAAGAAAATAAATCAAGATCTGACCTCAGAGCACCCATTCCTGGTGCTAGTGATGGTCCATCTTATGCCATCAGACACTCTGATTAAGCCTGAACACAGGTTCCCCTTGCCTGGTGGGACAGAAACACAGGCAAGATCTCTGCAAGGTTAAAGCAGGTCAGCTGCCTCCCAAACGGCAGTCCTTGGACAACTCATGACCTTCAGTATCACAGCAAGTGACTCATTATGAGTCTGCTAAACAGCTATCAGTATTACAGCTTATTCATAATACATGAACAGCTTAAGTGGGTCACAGAGACCTGTATATCCAAGTAGCCTGTCTCCAACAGCGGTTGGTACTGGCAGCTTAAGGAAAGAATAACAGAAAGAGGACAAGTATAGAGTGCTGCTGTCTCCAGTATATTTTCCCCAGCTTATTGTAAGAGGCAGTGTACATATTCCCAAAGCCAGATATTGCATCTGGATCAAAGTGTTAAACAGCTATTGATGGATCTCTCTTTCATTAGTTGATGCCCAGCTGTACTTTTGGCCCCCACAACATCCTGGCAATGAATCTGACAGTTCAGTTCTACGTTGCATGACAAAGTACTTCCTTCTGCTTGAATTTGCTGCCTGGGTATTTCTCTGGATGTCATCAAGTTTCATACTATCATTCTCAGTTCATTTTCTCTGTACTACTTGAAATATAGTAGAGGTCTCCTATTTCTCCCCGCCCCAAAATAACTTTGAGCTGTAGGCATTTATCTAATTAGCGTCACTTCATGCAGAAGCAGTCCTACACTGCAGCAAGGTCTTCTCGTCCACCCCTACCTTTTCTGCTTACGCTGCATTTCCAGGATGGGTAACCAGAACCTCACACAGCATTTCAGGTCCAGATGAATAATCAATTTAAGCCTAGTCAAAAAAATGGCCTTTCAGCAATACCAGAGGCATACAGCATTTAAAAGAGCTTTGGAAATGCTCATATAGAAGGGACTGTCATAACCCAAGAGCCCTTGTGGTCAAGGCAAGCTGGTTGTTTTACTGTGTGGCAATAAGGTCACATCTCAGAACAAGAAGATTAACAGAAACACTTTGAGGGTCATAAAAATAAGAGATTGCTGTATGGCACTACTGAAGCTCCATTTTCATATGGACTGGGGTCAGTGAAGATGTGGCATCCAGCACGATGCTTAAAGTGCTGACAAAGGCTCTCCTCTACATAGTCTGGTCATCTCCCTCTCCTCTTCTTCATACCAGCTTTGACAGCATGTCTTTTCTATCTCAACTTCTGCCCTGACTACTTTTCCTACATTGGTGGGGTTTTACCTTTCAGACAGATTCCTTCCTTAAAAGCAGTGCAGATCAGTCAAAAGGATCAAGAATTACTGGATAAAGATCAGTAAGGCCAACAGCAGGGTAGTATTTGCCCGATACTGCTAGAAACTACACTAAAACCAGTTGTTCTTTGCACACATTTTGAGCTGCTGCAGCCAGGAATATGGAAGAGGGTCTATCAACCCTGTACCACCTTCTCCTCCTCTAACATCCTCTACTCCAGGAAAGCACCACATTTCAAAGTTTCTGAATACACATGGCTACATGAGTAACCTCATTTCACTTTGAGAAAAAAAACAGGAAACTTGTAGAGGACTTCAGTGTTTGCTGGAAAAATACAGTATCCAATCCATATCATCCTCCACCAGTATCTATTGTTTCTATCTGCCTCTCAACAGCACTGCTCACTTCAGCCCTTGCTACCACACTTCACCAGCACAGGCACCAGTATTCCCATCAGAGGCTTGTAACAGATACCAAGTCATGAACTAGTGCATTGAACTTCAGTGAACACCTAGTCACTAGGAACAGCCACACCACCTCTCCTCTGTACAGTGCTAGAACATGAGATACTTGAGATTCATCACTTTTAAGCACAGTGATGACAGGCATGCTCAGCCATCTGGGTAGGTGAAACTCTCTAAAGCACTTGTACTGTTTGCAAAATTAACTCCTGCAGGACTGGTAAATGTCTCTCACCTTTACAGAGAGGCATGGTCTGGAGCTTACTGCTAAACATTTAAAGTATTTTAAAAAACATAGCTTGCTATTTCTGGACAGCAGGCCAAAAACTAGCTCCATCTCTAAAACACTTGCCTTTCTAGTTTGGGTTTGCATGGAGATGACCATCTTCATGGCTGCTGGTCTGTGACACAAAGGACATTGACCAGACTGAAGTTCAGAGACACATGCACAAGCAGGATTCTTGTCATGTAAGATCACCCTTTCTATGAGGTATGGGATTCGGCGTCCCTGACAGCGCTTACATTAAGCTTCAGAAAATGAAGAAAGAAATCCAAAAATCAATCACAACACTGCCAATAGTGTCCAATTATGTGGCAGTCTTGTTTCAGTTTGCTTCAGTGGCCAGCTGGGACTGAGCTGAGACAGACGATTTTATCTTGCCATAGAACTTCGGTCGGCATCCAGAGACAGACATGGACAGCCAGTTCCTTTACTACTAACGTACATAAACCTTCCAGAAACAAATTACCACGATTATTTTTTTAAAGATAGTGCCAAATACTGAATCTCTACTGAAATGAAAGTGAGTTCTGCAAGTCCTGAACAAGCTGTTTTTGAAATAATTGTTTGGTTTTGCTATTGACTAAAAATGACAGAAAAATGGCACATTACAGTGTGGTCAGCTGACTTGTATGTGATCAGTGGCCTTGGATGAATCCAAGATATGACTCAACTATAAAACACTTAATTTTTCCTGAAAGAAAAATTCCTAATACTGCTATAAAAGAGGCAGCAAGAAGGTGCTGCAGGCATATCATTTATCTTTTCCCTAGAACTGTGACTGCCCAGATCTAATACCAAGACTGAAGCTCTCCACCATGAACGTGATTGATTAGACATATGCTCCTTAAAAAAACCAGGGTTTTTTTTAAAAGCAATTAATAATCAGTAATTACTGACAGTAATTTCTTTCTTGGTAGGAACACATTCTCTGCAGCCACCAATCTCTACAAGCCTGTCATAAGCAGTGACTTCTACACAGGTGTCTGTATGGGATAACTCACAAGCCATGAAGATTCTTTGTATAGGTGACTTGTGTTTCAGGTCAGACATTTAATAATCAGGTCTACATTTTTGATCCAGGAGACTTCTGACAAAGACAAGAAATTCTTTGAAAACTGAACAGCACAGAAGCATAGACACTGTTTGCCTTGGCTAATCTGAGCTGGTAAGCTCGCAAAATACTCAGTATGATTGGAATATTGCAAATTAAAGCTTGCTATATGGTCACCTTCCACAGCACCCTCAGGGAAGTCATGCTGTGTCTGCAGTGGAGGATGAATACCTGTTCCAGAGTCACTCCAGAGAAACCAGCAAGGGAAGAATAACCAGTAATAGTGGTAGAAATTAAAGTCTGTATGTGTTTATTTTAATAAAAAGTCAGTGTTTAGACTAGTCATGCTTGTTGAAAACTTGCATGCCCTGGTCCCCTCACAACAAGGACAACTGGAGGCAGTGAGTTTAAGGACACAGCTGGCCTTGTTGATCAAGTGTGGGTTTGGGAGAAATAGTAACAAACGAGAGGTTTTGCCTCTGCCACATTTATGTTTCTACATCAGCAGCAAGTATGTTTTACAATGAACCAGCCTGTCCACTGCCAGAGCTGAGACTCATGTTCTTGAAATAGCATCAAGGGAATCACACTGGTTTATATGCAACATTAGGAGTTTTGTACAAAATAATCAGGACCCTAGAACTGGAAGAAGCTTGGCAAGATGCAGCATCAAGCAACAAGTGAACACAATGAACTTGGCACCAGAATGTGGAAAGTACTGTTCTTATAAAGCCAACTCCAGAAGGGCCTGCAAAGAAATACAAACACTTAAAGGGTAATGGGAATAAAAGATTAAGGAATATCTGTTCCACTGGGTTATATACATAGCTAGACAAATAACATCGTGTAAAAACATAAGACATGTCTCTTTCTAGAAAGTAAAGGACGTTGAAAGGAGCATTGTACATCTTGTCTCAAGGCAGAGTGCTTTATAACAAAAGCTCCATATGGGCTAAAAGACCTGGCATCACGCTGCTCAGAGGAAATACTACACCACTATACAAACCTATAATGCATTAGTTACTGAAGAGTTCAGTGGAAAGGGAAATTAATCAAGTTTTGAGAACTTTAATGACTTGACAGACAGACATGTCCACACACTATTGACAGCAAACAGTTGCACCTACCTTTGACCACAGCACAGCCCTGCAGAGGTGCAGTCAGAGGTGTGCCCTGCCAGTGGAGGTGCCACCCCAGCTCCCATTCTTCCCATGGGAAGTACAGTACAGCCGTGCAGCGCTGCAGCCCATGCTCTGCACAGGAGCATGGCAGGCAGGGCACACCAGGACCCTCGCTCAGGGGACCAATACACAGGGGCTATAGAAGGCCAATTTGAAGACATGGAGGGCAGAAGAGGGGCCCAGGTGGAGAGACATGGGACTGGAGGTAAATTTGCAAGTGGAAGTATGTGGGAGGCCTAGGAGGGAAAATGAAGATGCATGCTTCTTCTGTGTGTATGTGTGTCCTGGCACAGCGCTGGGAGCAGCTGCTGCTTGTGCCATTGGTACAGCACAGGAAACTTCAGCTGGGGACTTCACTCTCCATGCTGGAGCATCTCAGAGGCCAACAGGCAGAAGCAGAGCATGCAGGAGCTCTTCTGCGTCACACACTCTGCTCCGCCACTCTCTGGAGATGCTGTCAGATCCCACGATGAGCAAGGCAGCACTGCGGTCTGCATGCCAACCCTCTCTTTTGCAGAGAGTGTAGGGTGTTGCAGGTTTGCAGAGTGTAGGGAACATAGGATTAAGAAAAATATCAGGCAACCTACACTGGGTATGTAACAAACCCACCTTTGAATCCCAAAACCAAAATTCCAGCAGTGACTGTGGTAAACTGTTTTTTACAATGCTTTTAAATGAGGCAGTCACAAAAGAAAGAGATTTAGGTTCAATTTTAAAGTCTGAGCAGAAACCTCTTGGGGAAGGAGCAGGGTAGCTCCAAGCCATATGTATAACTCAGAGCAGCGGAAAAGGCTCTTTTCACTTTTTTGAGGAAATGCTTACAGTTATTTGGAACCTTTAAGCACTTAGCATTTGCACTGAACCGTAAGCTCACCAAGGGCTATTTATCACAGCTAAAGGAACAGTGATTAACAAGGTACAAAAGCTGACATCAGGCTTGCACAATAATAATCAGTGTCCACAGGAGATTAAAAAACAGGCATTTAATTTGGGTTCTGCCTTTGTTTAATCTTCTGGTCAGCAACTTGGGTATTCCTGAGAAACTTGACATCACAATTTAACAATGAGGTCTAAATATTGCCTCTGCTAGAAAAGCGTGAAACCCAAGTTGCTCCTAGACTGTCCTCAAAGATTGTTTTACAGTGCTATAGATAGAAACCAATTACAATGAATACAGTTCCCTTATATTGATCTGACTAGAAGCTACTTCCTAAAATTTTCATTAAATCTGTGATCACAGAAGCAAAATTGAAAACGATAAAATAGAGTTCTTGGTATAGCCAGTTTGCCCAAAGTGTAGCTCTAACCCTACATTAATAGGGATGACATCAGCCATGAACTTCGAGACCAAAGAACCATCTACCCTAACCATGAGGCAGCACCCAAACTGCAAAGCAGATGGAAGGGGCAGAGCCACAGAAACAAATCAGACTGCTTTTGAAATAGTCTGCTTTTAAGAGGCTAAAACATCCTTTCTCATGTCTACTGATAATATCATTATATAGGCTCCTGATACAGGTCTACCTGATACTGTCCAAAGGATTGTTTTTTAAACTTCTCAATACTGTTCAAGAGCAAACTTAAGTACTGTTTAAGAAGCTTTTCTCCTCTACTGGGTGCTTTTCAGTTAATTTATATGCTAATATGGAAACAATGAAAGTGAAAGCTAATGAAATATATTGAAGAAAACACTGATGCAGGTTCTGAGGAGAGTTACTTCGTTGCCTTCTGATGGGCATCACCCATTCTCTCGTGGAGAAATTCTCCGAGTGATACACTTTGTGGAACATCATTACATTTGGTTCTGCCAAGTATATGCTCTGCAAAAGACAACCAAAACCCACTTTAAAACTCAGGTATACATCTTATCTGAAGTCTGACTGGTACTTCTCAACTTTTTTTCAGTATAACTGAAAACACACTGACAATATCTTGCATGCTTTAATTTTGAAGTTAGACCGAGGAGATGGTGAAAAGGATAGGCTAAAGGCAAATATGTATAGCTCAGTGCAGAATGGGAAGGGTATTCGAGAAAAAACAATCTGACAATGGGGTGCAAAGGTACCTAGTGCCATTCCTAATTTTTGTCAACCTTCGTGTAAAGTTTTTGTTCATGTTTACTCGCTGTTTTAAGCACTAAGCAATGACACAGTGGTAACCTCTATGCTTTCTATCATAAGCTTTCTAGGCAGAACACCAAAGTTAGTCTGTAACATCAAGCAAGGGTAAAGCACAATAAGGACATGCAAAGGGGTCACTGCAAATATACATGACCTCCACAATTTGTTATGTCAGTGTAGAGAACTATGAATTATTTAAAGTGTTAATAAAATGTTTCATCTCTTGCCTCTCTAGTGATCAGCAAGTGCTAACCCTCCACAGAAATGAGACAGATCTTTGCCAGTTGTGCAGAGAGATGCTGGTTTAAGTGATTAGTCAGCAAATACAGGTTCTTTTCTACTAGCATGTACTATAAAAATAAACCTCCATAACCTAATTAAGCTTAGGAACTAGCAGAGCCTTGAATCTGTTTCTCCTGAGCCTAGCTTTTCTATTACTTTGCAATAGACATCATTATCCTACACAACTGTCTAGGTCTACAGAAGGAGTGGAGGAAGTGTCTAGCATCTAGCAGTAGCTATGTAGTATTACCTGCATCTATGCAATACATACATAACTTACTAAACTCTTTTGCCTTCTATTTTCTCAGAAGCCTCCACCAACTGGTCCGAGAATCATTCCTGCAAGCAGTAAGCTGCAGCTGGGACTGCAGCCCAGCACAGGGTGCAAGCTCTAGCTCTCATATGGCTGCACAGCCCTGCAGAAGCTGTACAGGGTGGGAGGAGGGTGACAGCTGAGGGTGCTCAGCACTGAAGAATAGGTTACCTGGCCCAGCATGGCTGGAAGCTCTGCAGAAGCACTGCTGTGGACAAGACCCTGCCACTCAGCAAGCAGATTTGGGAAGAAGTACCCAGAGATGCTCAAAAGGCAATGAGGCAGCTTCCCCAATGCTTCTTGAGAGGATGGGATTTGCCAAACATACTTCCTTGCTGCTCATCCCCTGTCCGTACCACTAAAGGACCGTCTGTCCTCCCACACCACAGGAATGCAGTCTCACAAGTTGTCCCAGGTGGGTCTTGGGTGAGTAGGGAATAACAATACTCTTGGGTGAAAGTTTCCTCTTCACAGTCAAGGAAGGAACTACATCAATCTTTTCTGCAGCAGCTCCTGAAGCATTTTTCCCAGCACCAGCTATTCTCCCTTCCCTACGCAGCAGCTGAGAAGAGGTCAGGTCATTGTGGGTGCATTCTGCTGAGCTTTTGGGTTTCCATCTGTCTGCATAAGCACAGAAATGGTGGAAATGTTGTTTTGTGCTATCCCAAGCACATTAAGACAACTTGGGCAGTAAAAGCAATGTGCTGATGAGGGCTCTTCTCAGCAACTAACCCTGTTGTGTTCAGAAGGTGACGTGAAGAGTTTATACTAAAGGAATAAACAATTGAGAACATACTGCTGGAACAAAAGGTGCTGGAACTGACAATCTGATCAGTGATCACAACATTTCCATTGGAGTTACTCAACTTGAACATTAAGCACACTGGTGACTGCACACAGCTAAACAAAACATCAGCTTATCCACATTAGCAATCTACCTCTGGCTTACTTCAAAAGCCTTTACCTTTCTGCCAAATCCAAAACTCCTCAGAAACTATGAATTTTCAAATAAGTTCAGAAGTTGATAACACAGAAACATAATGCCTTGAAATAAGTCTGACTCTTGCAAACAAATCATTAAATGCATGACTAATTTTTCTACTTTACTAAAAAAATACTGGGCTCTTTCCCAGTACTGACTGAACATCACCAAATTTAATTCAACTCTTTTTTCTCACTACAATAACTTGGAGCAAGAACAGTCATAAGCCCAGATTTTATTTTGTTTTGTTCCAGACAGACAACCAGTAAAGAATCCAATGGTTCTGGAGGGGTAAGCAATAGTATCTATAAAGCCTGAAAGCTCAATCAATGCTATTACAAACTACTGCAGAAATTTGCCTACTGCATACAGTGTTACAGTAATTGATGACAAGCCTTCCTAATAAGGAGTCTAGTCAGTGAAAGAACACACTGCATCAGTTCTTAAATATTGCATTATGGGTTTTCAGTAGCATGAAACAGGGGAGATGGAGACAGTGCTGCTCAGTTCATGCATCTGGCAGACAGTTTATCAGGAGGCACAACACACCTGAAACACTACTGCTTCAGCTGTGTATTCAAGCAGGCTGTTGTCTTTGGGATGCGCCTTGGCAGCCCCTTGTGCCCTTCAGCTTTCACTGATCTGATCAGGCTTCAGAGCCTGACCTACCACATGCCTCTTGGCAGGTTTCCTGGACACAAGTCTTCTGTATTAATTCTTTGCAGAAATGGCACCCTATAACCCTGTTTCCCTCATCCCTTCCTTCCTCCACTGCTCCTGCCTGCTCTGTACAGAAGTCCATTAAACAATGAAGAGAGCAGCAAGACAAGCCTCACTGAGTCCTGCCTTACAGGGAGGCTCCAGTCAGGAGTGCATGCTCAGGAGTTAGGCTTTACATTAACTAGGTTAAGTCAAGCGTACACCAACTGTACTGCTAAAATATTCATGGGTTTGTGATTACGTTACATAAAAAGAATAAGAGATGGCACTATGAGAAACTGGTGCTGTACATGGACTGTATCCACTCTCTGTCACCCAGTTGACCTTACGAATGACAAATGCACTACAACAGCCCTTGTTCACTTTCATACCAGCTGAGGTAGAAGTGCAGTCTTTCAGAGGTAGCATGAAGAAACTGGTTTCACAGGGCTTCATCCTTCTGATTTTCTACCAGTGGATCCATCAGACCAGGAGCAATCCAGATTTAATGACTGCTGTCTCGACAGTGAAGACTTCATGGCAGTTCAGCTGACAAATGCCCAACTCCATGCATCCTAACATACAACTGGTTTCATGCTCTCAGAATAATTCAGGTTGGAGGGGACCTCAGGCAGTTTCTAGGCCAACCTCCACTCAAGGCAAGGCCACCTGTGAGAACAACCCAGGCTGCTCAGGGCTTTATCCAGCTGGGTCTTGAAAACCTCCAAGGATAACAACTGCACAGCTTCTTCAGGTCCTTGTTCCACTGCTTGGCTGTCCCCACTGAAAAGCTTTCTCCTTATACCCCATTAAAGCCTCATGCGTCAATCTATGTCTGTTGTCTCCTGCCCTCCTGTCACACAACTGAACATTCTGGCTCCATGTTCTTGACAAGACACAGTCTGCCAGTGCCATGCAGAGAGGGTAATCACTTCCCTCAGTTTGCTGGTTCTGCTCTTTTAATACAGCCCAGGATCCTACTGGCCTTCTTTACCACAGGGACATGCTGCTGGCTCATGGCCACTGTGCTGCCCCACCGGACCCCCCACAGCGGTTCTTCCACAGACCTGTCCCCCACCCACTCAGTCCCACCTAGAGATCCTTCCTTCCCTGAGGCAGGACTTTGCACTTGTCCCTGTTCAACTCCATGAGGTTCCCATGGGTCAGCCCCTTTCTTCAGCCTGGCAAGGTCTCTCTGAACAGCAGCCCAGACCTCAGGAGTGTTGTCTCTCACTCTTGACCCCTTGCCTTGGTTTGGGGCTGTTCACAGCTCAATACAGATGCCCCCATCTCCTCCAGGTCACTGATAAAAACATTTAACAGCACAGATGCTAGGTCAGTCCCTGCAGCAGCTTCACTTGCCACCAGCCTCCAGGAACTATCTCAATGGGGAATTCAGCAACTGCACACAATCCTCCAAAAAGAGCTTGGGAGGCTGCCCACAACCACCCACCGGGATGAACAGCAGGGTCAGGACCAGGCGCTGGGCTCCCTCAGCTCAGGGTGGCCGCAGACCTCAGTGCCCAGACTGCCCGAGCACCTGCAGCCAGTACCTCTGGAACCAGAAGCAAGAATAGAGAAGCTCTCATGAAGCTACAAGAAACACTGCTGCTTCTTGGGGGCTCTTTATGAAACCAAGGTTATCATAGATGTTTGCCAAGACGTCTAAGACATACGCCAAGCCCTCCACCAAGGCATGCAAAGCTCTGGGCAAAGTAGTCAGCTATGCATTTCTGCTTTTTAAAGCCCTGACCATCTTACTGTTTTCATCCTGGTCACTACTCAAAGCAGGCTCACTAGCTAAACACAACTGACTCACAGACACTGTGCCAAGGAGGGGAGGCTGCCCCAGGGAATGTCTCAGAGGGAAGAGGGACCAGGAGCAGACAGGCATCCCACAGAAACGAGCATCTTCTCCCCCTCTCTGCAAAGCACTGCTGTAATGATGTCCCCAGGAGGAAGAACTGTTGTAAATAATTAAGAGTTACACATTCAGACAAGCACTACACTGCAGTGTCATGCATTGTTATAGCTTTAAGAGGATGCTTGTTCAATTATTTTTTCTTCTTTACTTCACAGAAAACTCAGGGGAGAGATTGCTCCATCATTTAAGAAAACTAATAAGGTTCAAATTATGCTTCAAAGCTTTTTCCCTCTTCTTGATTCAAGACTGCCTGGACAAGTCACCCATGGAAAGAAGCAAATCTGTTCTCCTACAGGGGTAATTGTGCAAATGGCAGCAGGAGTCACATAGCTACATACCAGTGAGTAATGGGAAGGACCACCAAAAACTCACTTGGACTCTGGCTGAGAAACAGCTGCTTCTGAGAGTAGCATGAGGCAAACACACTTTACTCTGATGCTGTCACCTTTAAGAGCATTCAAACGTGCTTCAAAGACTAAATACACATGCGTACGCGCAAGGAAGTGCACACGTACAAGATGTGTGCAGTTTCTCAACCTGTTACGCTGGTGGGCAAAATTCAAGTAAACTTTGTAATTGCTGAAAGAAGGGTACTATATCAAAAGTACCAAGTGAAGACATCCATTGCACTCGGTGGCCAAGAGCAGTTACTGCTACACTACAGCCAGTGGCCTGGCCCTGTCCCACAGGCACAGCAGTATGTGCTTGTGGATCACAAGATGAGCTATGGTACCACAGAGAAGACGGGAACTGGAAGAGACAAGAAGATGGTTATGTTAAAACATGCTTACAGGAAGGCAGGTTGCCAGTGTAGCAGTTTTGCAGCTTCGAACAGGGTAAGGTTTGTTTAATTTGCTACTCACGACTCATTGAGAATGAGATAACTGGGTGGCACTTCGATGCATGTACTCTCTGATGAACTAGTTTATGAATGGGCTGACCATGTTAAAAAAGTCCTAAGAATATCTAAAGTAAGGCTCCTGCAGCTGTGCATCCTTCACACCTCTCTCCAACAAGGCAACCTGTGTCCCCTGGACATCCAGGTACCTCTAGCCCACAGGGCCCGCAGTGGCTGCACAGGGAAGGCAGCATCAGGTTCAAGGACATTCAGGCTGACACCGAGTTCACAAGGCAAACACCAGCCCTTGCACACAGGCCAGCGGGTGCAGTTCCTGCAGGTATCAGTAACCCACTGCCTGGAACAGAGCGCAAGTTGAGCGCGTAATAAACCCGGGGTTTGGATGGAGTAGTGCTGCAGCACGGACACAAACCTGCACAGGCGACCAGCGATCCACCTCGCAGCACCGAGCCGGGCAAGTCCGCACGGAGCGGGAGCCCGCTCCCCCAGAAAGGACGTGTCACAGTTTACACCGTCCACTTATTTCCAGGAGCAGGAGCACAACCGCTCCCCGACAAACCCCCTCCGCGGCCGGGCTCCGCGGCACCAGGCGCTGCCAGCCGGGGCGGCAGCGGGAGGCCGGGCAAGGACCGGTCCCGCCGAGGAGCGCTGCTGCTCCGTCAGCGATCCCTGCCGCCGCCACCCCCCGCCCCGCTGCCGCCGGGGTTGCGGGGTGGGCCCAGGGACACGCCCGACGGCGCGGCCGCCCCGAGCCCACCTGCACGGCGGGGACAGCGCTCCCCCCGGCCCCGGCCCGGCCCCTACGGCCCCGCACCGCACCGCACCGTACCGTACCTCCTTCCTGCGGCTGGGCGCGCCCGGGCGGGTGAGGAGCGCCGTCTCCTCACAGACCACGGCCGCGTCCTCCACGAAGACGCAGTCGGGGAGGCTCTCGTCGGCCGGCAGCTCCAGCACCTGCAGCCCCAGCTTGCCCCGCAGCACGCCCACGTACAGCTGGTGCTCCCGCTCCGCGCGGGCGAAGTCCACCTCGGGGCCCGCCGCGCTGCGCAGCGCCTGCCGGCACAGCGACTCGGGCAGCGCCCGCACCACGGCGTGCGTGCAGCGCCCGAAGGCGGCGGGGCCGCCGCCCAGCCCGGCCATGCTGCGCGGCGCGGCGGAGGGATGGATGGAGGGAGGGAGGGGGAGAGAAAGAGAGAGAGAGAGGGATAGAGGAGAGATGGAGGAAGGGAGGGAGGGCTGAGGGACGGGCGGCCGCCGCCGGCCCCGGCAGCTGATAAAGCGCCGCCCGCGGCCCGGCCGCGCCCCATTGGTCCCCACCAGGCACATTTCCATGGGGCCGCCGCCAGGCGCGCTCCCATTGGCTAGCGCCGCCGGCCGGGCCGCGCCATTGGCCGCCCCCCGCGGGGCGCCGCTTACCTGGGCGGCGGGCGGGAGCGGCGGCGCCGCCCGCGCAGCCCCGCGCCGGGCCGGGCCGGGCCCCGCGGCCGGGGCGAGCCCCTCAGGAGCAGCGCAGCCCGGCCGGGGGGAGGCGGTGGGGCCTCGACCCTTCGTGCGGCGGCCCTGGCGCTTGCCCCAGGCCTCGCCTCTCGGCAGAGCGTTGGGGCTGCCCGAGCCTGCCGTGGGGCTCCGGTACCACAACGTGGCTTGAGGCGCAGTGTGGTTTCACATAGTAATTTCACGTATAAACACACAACTACGTTGACAGAATTCAAACACCTGCGTCTCCCCGCATTTCTACGCTCGTTCAAGCTGGGCGTGGGCAGCGGAGAAGGCTGCTTACCCCTCCTGCTCGAGGACGCGTCGGGCTGGCTGCCTGCGTGCCTTGGCGGCCACCTGCGGCTTCCCCGGCGGCGGAGCGAGCGGCCAGGCCCTCTGCCCGCACGGCCAGAGGAAGCGTATCCCACGACTAAGGCAGTTCCAAATACAAACCCAAAGGAAATAAGCCCAGCCACTGCCTAATCTCTCATCATGGCTTTCTACGGGGCCATTTACCAGCAGAGCGTGTCCACCTTCTTCCACTCCTTTACGCTGTCAAAGTTTCCACCTCTGCAGGGTAGAAGGGACAGCAGCATTTTGCTCCACTTCTGCCTCAGGGACTGAAACAACGAGCATTTTCCATCCTTTCCCCTAAAAGAAACCCTTACTTTCCCCCGTTTCATTTTCCCCAGGTTTTATCCCGACTTGAGGTTATCCCAGATGAGGGCCAGGTCTTTCTGGCGCACACCTCTGGCAGGAGGTGAATAAGGCTTCGGGCAGGCCCTCACACCATGGGCGACCTCCTCGACACCAGTTCCGGGTTGCACTGGTTCTGCTGCCGCCCTCCCAGGTACCTCCAAGTCCCTTCTCATCGGAGCAGATAGGAAGAGAGGAAGAATATGAATTCTCCTTCCAGTTCTTCTTTTCCTGGCAAGGCTCTTCCAGGTGTCTCTCTGATCATGGAGGGGACCTCACCAGCACACAGCTTCGTGTTCTCCCTTCAGTGCTCAGACAAAACCCAGGCAGCTGCCTTGGCGATGCTGTCACGGACATTGGCACATGTTCAGCATTTAGGAATACAGTTAATGAATAGCACAAAGGAAATATCGAAATGTGTTTCCAAAATGGCAGCTGACTGGATTTTCATCTGCATTTTGCACACATTCTCCAAATATCCTGTAAAGGCTGCCTTTTACTTAACATGCATAGATGACGTTATTTGAATAACTGTCATTCACTGAATAATGTGCAAATATGATTCTCCTTAAACAAATGGACAGGTAATTGAGTATCTATCATGTAGGACATTTCAAATTCCTGAGAAACCATTACAAATGGTGTTATACCAGCTCTGGTATAATGTGTGATCCTTCCACAGTTGTTAAAGCCTATTTATACTTATTACAGATTTGGGATATGGTCATTGGCACACTTTGGTTTGCTTTTTGTTAGTGTGACTTTTAGTCAAAAGAAAAAGTGCTACTATTCTTCTGTAATTTAAAAAAATTGCTAGGGTTCCTACCTGAAAAGGTATTGAAAATAGTTGTTCTTGCAGTCAACAGACTGGAAAGTTCTAGTCAACACAGATTTTTCTGATATCCATAAATACCTTATGAATTTATAAATTATGACAATTTTTAGATCTCACTGAGATTACAGGAATATGAGATATGAGGTGATGCCACACAGTTATCTCATACACACATCATACACTAGGACAGTGAGGTTTGCCCAAGAGGCACTGTCACCAGCCCAGGCTGACCTTAGGTGGCCACAGCTGCTCCCTGGGAGCTGGCCAGGTATCACTTCTGACAGCTTCTCAACACCTTTCCATGTTATGGGAGACAAGGCTGGAGGAAGGAGGATCTCTTTATGATATGCAGTGGTATGAGATAGTGGTATGCTACAAATACAATGTGGTTTGGGAATATGTTAGCTATTTAGACAAGGTTACAGAAGTAATGACTACAGTTAAAAAGTTGTCTGTATTTCCATAAATGTATAAATTGGTGCAGTTTAAATACAAATGACGATCTGTTTACTGATTGTGATTGTACTATTATTTATGTTAAACAGAAAGGCATCATTAACAATCTAGGAACAGATGCACCCAGAGCAAAATTGTGCATATTTATAATAAGATTAACAAAATATCAGTTTACTCACAAATTAACATTACATAATAGAACGTGTTCACACAGTCTTGTGGGAGTGATGTTAAAATTCACCATATGCAGTAATACAAAATGGGTCAGCTACAGTCATTGACTGTAGTCAATGTAGTATTTATTGTCTACCTTGCTCTATATCCAGTATTTTCCTGTAATTTTGTCCTGCTGGAGAGACTAGTGTAAAAGGGCAAAGCTGCCCCCCAGCAAAGAAAAAAGCTGTGTCACACTACAGAATTCATGTAGAACGATGAAAACGATGCTTGCAACAGAAGATGGACTGCAGACCACTTAAGTGGTATCACAGAAAGCTGCATTTGGAAAAAAGAAAATGTTTCATACAGAAAAGGATGCAAATCCAGGGGTTTTGTGACTGACACTACAGAGAGTAATCTGCTGGCAGTGACAGTGAGAAGAAAATTGCTTTGCAAAATGTACTTGAGCATGCATATGTGAATAGTGCATTTGCTTTCAGGAGAAAGGAACAGATATTGAAACAGGAGATGTGGTTTAAAAGTTATGACAGAAAAGTCATCAATACAGAGAGTAAAATTTCATCCATTTGACAAAATCACTAGCAGCATATTGATAAGATTTTTATTTTTTCACAGCTGTGACTTGAGAACAGTCTGCAGTTATGTAAAAAGCTGCCACAGAGGTGAAGGGACTAATTCCCACAAGGTAGAAGGCAAGAAACAGACGTAAATTATTTCAAGGAAAAGTAAGGAAAACTTTCTAACAATAAGGAGCGGAGAAAAAGATTGCCTGGGAAGAATGCACAGCCACTATACCAAGTGTTTTTAAGAAGAAATTAAAGAAATATCTGCCAGGAGCAGAAAACCAGAGCTGGGGAAGAAGGATGGATGAGGAGAGGTCCCTTTCCAGTCCTATGATTCTATTATCATTTTTACACTGAAAATGATTGTTTTAGTGAAAACAGCTACATAAGGATGAGTCTAACATCCACAGTAGCAAATACACAACCTTTATGTGCACCACTAGGTGACTGAAGGTCACGGCTGGTCACTGCTGTTGAACTTTGTGTGACCATGACAAAGGAAAATTTGGATCACCGCCGAATACAAATGCATACCACACGGGCTGATTGCTCGGGTGTGCTGGACGGCTGCAAAGTTTGAACACACTTCCCATCACTTGCAGATGCTGGAACAACACGACTGGCTCCAAAGCCTTATTGGACATCTCTCACGCTATTAATGAAATGCTTCTTGAAACTTGAGATAGTGAAAAGCCAGGACAAGACGGCAGCTGAGCCATTCAGTCACCAGCACATCCCGCTATCGCAATGGGAATCTGTACCAGAAAGATGGAGAGACAGAGAATTTAATTTTTAAAGAGGAATACAGATTTAAGTGATTTCTTCAGCTCAGTAGAAAACCATGAAACTACTGCACAGCCAAATGCCATTATTAATAGAAGCAAACACTGCTCTGCAGGAAAAGCTCCCATTATGATCAATGGGTCATGCTCTTAGTGACGATACAGGATCAGGTCTTAACTCACAGCCATAGAAGAGAAAAATATTACTTCAATCATGCTTTAGATACACAAAAAGTGGCTCAGAGGGGTTTTCACCCAGATAATTGACAGAATTTTTCAATTTCTGCTCTAGTACTGTAATACAGTGAAGCAGTATTTTTACTAAATAAGTGTCTGGCCTCCTTATTCAGAGGAGCTAAAGACGTTAAGCAACAAGTCACTTCACTCAACTTCACCCCACTGCATGGACAAGCTCCCAAGTGTTTTTGCATTTTACAAATGCTGAACAGATTTAGATCACCATTTATTCTTTATGTAACAGATCACTCCCGGAAGAGGAGACCAACCTCTTCTGGATGGTGTAAATCAACAGTGCATCTGCCAGTCTGTAGAGAAATCCTTTTGGGGACCAGCGTTTTCCCTTGCCTGAGTTGAACCCGAGATAGCTCACAGAGTCTTAACAGGGTCAGATTAATTCTATATATAGCTGGTTCATGGGAAACACAATATTTGTTTTGTCTGCTATGGGATAACGAACTGAGAATTTTCTCAGCCGGCATTTTGCATCCTCCAGAGAAGGAGGAATTCCCATGAGCTGACAGCTACACAGTTGTTGGGAGACAAAGCTGTCAAAGGGTGATTCTTTAAAAGTCAGCTTTGGCAGCATTGTTGCCATGACACATGGCACCAAGGAGCCTGGACAACACGCAGAGGCGCAGGACATTCCTCACATTTATAGTCTTCCCACGTGTTTTGTTACAATAGGTTGCACTAGTACAATCAGGATCGACTTTTGGATTCACTTGGCTGAACAAACAGAACATTGGGGGGACAGCTGTGCTCCTATCTCCCCACTTTCACCACACCTTAGGTCCACTTCTGCTCTTCTTTCTCTGAAGGGGAAAAGTCACTTGTTGAATTTTTAAAAAAGCATGGGTTAGGTACCACAGGTACAGAGGACCACGACCAAAAAATGAGATTAGTACTCTGTGGAAAGTTATGCTAAATTACACTAGTTGACATCTCTTTTACAGAAAACTATAGAAAGACACCATTTGTTTCCCTGATGGACATACTTCCCAGAAATACTACACCAGCCAGGAGAGAAAAAGGAGACAGGGCTAGGATAAGTGCTTTGTAAATTGTTCTTGTTGTGGCTGCCCTGGGAAGATTAGACAATAAGACTTTTCCTGCTATCAGACAGCATTTTTAATAAAGTATGCTATTTTATCAGCTTGGCAAGAAAGCATCAGCTCCAGCAGTAGAAGGGGGATGGCTCACGCCATTCACACTTACACAGCTATTGTTCAGTGGGTCTCATGAATCCGAAACCCACTGCTGTGAGGTGCTGCAGGTGCCCCTGTGAGCAGCACAAAAAGGCTCCCCTACAAGTCTTCCACCAAAACTACCTTTTTTCCCTAAAAAAGCAAAAGTTTAAAAATGCTGATTGATGCAGGTTAATATTTTCGAAAGGACCCAAGCCCTTTGCAATGTAACTTGAGATGCTTTTTAATGTTTCTTCTGTCTCCATTTCCCTTTTCTATGGAGCCAGCTGACCAGATAGCAGCACCCCGCAGGTGTAGCAGGCTGTCCTTCCCTTTCATTGCCTGAAAAGCCCTTGCAAGCTCAGCAGTAAGATGCTATGACATTTGGCTGTAGCGTTTCTTGCTTTTCTAGCTTGCATTTCCCATTTGTTCCAGGAGCCAGCTGCCTGAGAATGAATTCCCAGCCATTCTTATCACTTAGGCATCTTTTGCCTTGATTGGTACATGCTTGGTGCATTTCTGGTGTTGACTTGGTCAATAACTTGCAAATGCGACTATGAAACTGTATATTTACATGAAATTTGTTAAAGTGGAATTAGGTTTTGTATCCACAAGAAAGAGAATATGGAGAGAGAGAGATATACACATCTATATATGTATATGTATGCACACAAGTCAACAACTTTGTGGTTTCCCTTGTGTGCCTGCAAAGGGCAAGCAGTTCTTTTGCCAGCTTCCTTGGCATTAAGATTAGTGCTAGAGACAGACAGATTAACACATCACAAATCAAGCTAAGAAAGTAAAAGATTTCCTATAGGCTTTTTTACTGAGTTTATTAATATGCTGTCCTAAGTGTCAGAGTTAAGAAGCTGTAAAACATGGAAAGATACATAGACTGGCTTCAGTATTAATATATCCAGGCTGGTGGCAATAACTCTTGCTGTAATTCATCACAGAATAGATATGAAATGATCTTTTCTTCTTCAAAAGGAAATGTTCAACAGCTGTTTGCCCCTCTGTAGGGGAACAACAGGTAGGTGCTTCCACAGGAAGCAGGTAGTACACAGGGAGTGACACCGGTAGGAAGGATTGAGGGGGCAGCGGGTGACCAGTTTGTTCCATTTGAACTTGTGCTGCTCCGTATCACTTAACCAAGAGGTTTCTGGATGCCTCTAACTCACCAGCTGAAAAAGAATGGAGAAATAGAGCAGTTAAGGTGCAGTTCAGAAAGGGACAGAACTCCTATGCCCCACAATTTCCCTGACAAGTAGTGCCACCGCACATGATGGGGACCAGAGGCAGCACAGAAGGCACTGCCTTTAGCAGATAAACCAGCAGGAGATGAGGCACCCTTGATACCACCTAACATCTGATTCTGGGGGAATGCTGAGCTGAAGCATCTGTGGGACTTCAAGGTCTGTTTTCTGAACGTCAGCAAGAAGATCAAAGCCTATCTCTGTGTATTCAGTGTTAGGATCGTGTACCCTTGTAGCGCAAAATCTTCTCTTGATGTTCAATTCAAACCTCTCAAGGTGCAACTTCTGCCTGACTTATCCTCTGCATCTACTGAGAAGATTTTGTCTCCATTGTGTTTGTAACTGCTATTAGTTCCTTCTTAGCCTTCTCTTTTCCAAACCAATCAAGCCTAGCTCCCTAGATCTCTCCTCCCATGCCATGTGCTTCAGTCCCCTAATTATCTTGGTAGTCCTCTGCAGGGCAATCTCCAGTTTCTCAATCTCTCTCTTGACCGAGGAGCCCCAGACTGGACACAGCATTCCAGATACAGCCTCACCAGTATCAACTACAGGGGGATAATAATTTCTCTCAATTTACTGGCCATGATCCCCCTAGTGCAGCCCAATATACTATTTGCATATTTGGAGACTGAACCCAGAGCCCACAGTAACCCTCAGATCCTTTTCATCAGGGCTCCTGGTCAGTTGGTTCCTATTTTGTACAGATACATTCATTTGCAAGTCTCTGCAGTTCTCCTTGTTGACCTTCATGATGTGGCTGTTAGCCCAGTGCTCAGGTTTCACAGGCTTTGTCTGAATTCTCCCACAGACTGGGACAACTCAAAATGAAGATTTCCACCTCAGCATATTCCAAACACAGAGAGCAAAAAGGTAGACCAAACTGAATTCCTGCTGTTAAAAACAACAGCAACCTTTGATACATAATACAAACCCTCATATCCTTTCACTTGATTACCAAAAATCAGCTCCTCCCATTAAGTTCTGTGGAAATCACACATCTCTAGCTGCAGGGAACTATGTCTAGTTACAACAGTAAAAGGTCTCATTCATCTCTTCTTGTGTTGTCTTCAAACTGATGGTTACAACTCTTTTTTTCCCTGGAATCCTGAGGACTTGTGATGACCTGTAAATTACTATTTGCTATGTGCTGCAGATATTCTGCACCACTGCTCACACTTCTGTCTGACCTGTTGATATTTCAAAATCTCTATCCTTCTACATTTGATAGCAACTTAATACTTTGTGGAAATACCACCGCTTTAATTTTAGGTAGACATACAAACACTGCCAGCCACTTTATTGGAAAGGAATGAATGTTGTCTTAATAAACTGCTAGAAGTCAGTTCACATAGTGAATATGTTTGCCAATAGCTTTGCTGACCACATAAATTCAGTTCTGTTTGAAATGTGTTTGTGAAATCAAGTGAAGAGGACCAGTTATGCTTTTCACAATATAACTGCAAAGACAAAATCAGCACTGAAAGCAGATAGCTTTCATATTGATTTCTCTGATAGCAGTAACAGGAAAGTATATTTCATGCATTTTGGCAGTTCTACTCCTTACTGCTATAAATACATATAGACTACTGCCTCAAAATGCTCATATTCTTATTCCATTCAGGATCAGAGAAGAAATACCATATGGTAATGAGCACAGTAAGTGGGAATGGAAGAAATTTTATTGTGCATCTAGATAAAATATAATTATTTAATGATTATGGTCATAGTTTTACAGGATATATAGATCTAAAGTATAATTACCTGTCCTCTATAACAGATGCATTAATGGTAGGAATGGAACTATATACTTATTTATTCCTTTCAGTTACAAGTAACTTAAAACAACTTTTTTTAGGAGAAGAGGAAAAAGCAGTCTTTTATTTATTTTTTACAAGAGAACGTAATATTTTTAAAGATAACTAACGGTTTCAGGCACTTCCACTTACGGGTACTCTTCTTTCAAGACCTGAAAGTCAAAGGTTTGGGGAAGCACCTCGGAAAAAGCAACATGTGAAGTATCCTAAGTAGGGCACACCACACCATGAGTCATTTCTCAAAATCTCTCCAGAAACAGTGAAGATGACAAGACAGTGTCATGTGGGAAGTATTTTGTTACAAATGGTAGAAATACTCTGTGTATAAAATGAGACTATAATCCAACACTGAATAACAAAGAGGATATATCAATAACTGTTGTATTTTAACAGCTGTCTGAGGTACCAGATGACTTTTGCTGCATATATTGTTATCTGTCTCCTGATTAGAAAGGGAGATATATATACACACACAAAAAGAACGCAGCAGTGACATCATGATTTAAAAATACTCTAATAGCACAAGATGGAATTCAAGATATAACCAACCAACAGAAAATGCATCATTTTCCTATTTTAAATTTGGCAAGTATGAATCTAAAACTTGCCCTTTTTATCTCTACTATCTTGTCCACATAGAAGGTTTGCTTTCCACTACAGGCTATTTTAATGGGATTAGTTATTAAAGTCAACAGGAAATAAATCACTGTTTCCAAGCGGGCCTGTTTGAATTTGGAATTATTTTTTTTCCTACTGCATCAAGTTAAATCTTTCTTAAACAACAACAAACAAAAAAAATGGAGATATGACTAGTCAATGACTGTATTAATCCACTGTTAGGCATTTATTTCCTGGTAAGTCAGAAAAAACACTTTTAAAATATAAAAATTATTAGACAATATTAGATGATTACTTTGTAGACATTAGTCAAGTATACTGCTTTCCTTTCCTTTTATAAGCTTACCTTACCTTAACCTTACCACACTTACTCAATATATAGGTATTTGAAGGCCGATTCCACTCTATCACTGCTGTCAGTGCAGAGTCATTCTAGCAAAGTCATTCCAGATCAAAACATAAGCAAAAGGAAAACCAGCCCTGTATGCATTTATGTTTCTTCCTATTTGATGTACGAATAATTTTGCTACAGTTGGGTACATCGAACAATTTTTACTATTGACCACTGACTACTGATTATTTTTACTGTATAATGTCCAATGTCCCTGGGGCACTACATGATGGAATTTCCTACATGAGTAAGTTGCATCTGCTGAATATTACCATTTGTCTAATTATCCATTCCTCAACAGAAGGGAATTAATTATTCTAACCTTTATTTTTTTAATTTCGGAAAATCACACACACATGTCTACCCTGCACGGGCACACCAATCTCCATTACACGCACAATGTTAGATTGATTAGCTGTATAAAAATCTGTTTGTGCCTAACAATGCTATTTGCATATTGTAAATTGCAGCAAGTCTGTTTTTTTGATCGCTTTGCAAAGGTAATTCTACCTCCTCTTTCTCTCTTCTCAAACTTTTTCCCCAAAATATCACTTAATTTTTTTTTCTAATTAAATTGCTACATTTTGTGTCTACATATGAGTTTTCTCATTGTGTCTCTGTTTCAAGATCATGACCTGCAGCAGCTATGTGCCCCTGGAACAATGAAACTGTCAACGACAGGGCAAAAATGTGGCATTTAGCCCATGAAATTTGGAAGCCGCCCCCAAAAGAGAGCATGTTGACTATGGACATCTGTGTCTTCAAAGTGAAATGCAAAATCCACTTCTTTGATCTAGTTCTCTGCTCAGTAACACCACATTTATAAACAAATATGCATCATACAAAATAAACATTGACTTGCTCCTGTTGAGCAGAGAGAGAAGAAGGGTCTTTCTGTGTCCATTTTATTTTTGGGAGGCAACTGGACACTACAGCAAAGAGACGCTTTATATACGGACCTAGAGATGTGGAGATTTTCCAAAACTAACAGCACATTGTGCACCGACAGCGTGTAAGTGAGGCCGTTTTTACCATTAACGCCTTGCAATTCTAGCCACATATTCAACTGAACCCCCACCTGAAATCTGCCGATGAAAGCAGCTTTAGCTTGCACACAGCAGTGACAGGGAATGAAGATACACATCAGGCTGATGAGCACTAAGAAGCGAATTGTTCACCCAGATGGAAATCAATAGCTCGCTTCACTCTCTTCATTCTTTGGCAAGATCAGGAGCTTGGATGGCAATTAAAGCTTACCCAGCTGCCAAGTGTCCTAATTACACACACAAGAAATCCCACATTTCACCTTCTACCTGAAACATCCCTTGCGCCACATTCATTAAGCTCATTACAGTCAGGCCTCCTGCTGTTATAGCACTGATGTATTTTTTTAACAAAAAACCCCTAAAATCCTTGCTTGCACCTGGCTCCACCAGTCAGCGATCCTCCCAAAGTCCCACGGATGCTCCACAATGGCCACCAGCCCTGTGCCACGCAGGGATTTTCACAAGACCCTTCCAGGCTGTGTCTTCCCTCTTCCACTCCATTTTCAGTGTTTTTCACCTCCCATTGGATTTTGCAGCCCACTCTCCCCTGCCCATGGCATTTTCCAGTAATTATTGCCTTCCTGCCTACTTGTTCATCAGCCCCTTGTTTCTTTTAAGTCACCCTGAACTTCCCCGCATCCTCTCCAGCCCTCACCCTGGCTGCTCGGGCTCTGCACTGCCGGCCACGTTCGGAGCGGCATTTATAGGCAGTGAGAAGCAGGACGGGCCGTGGCTGAGATGCAGTGCTAACTAACTGCATGTGGGATCCTGCACGCAGACCACCCACCAGTGTTGCCTCTGAACGCTCCCCTGCACGAGCAGGTAACCGGTTGTCTGGGCAAGCACGTCATTAGCTGTGTACACCACCGAGTGCATTCACAACAGAGCGGAGAGCGGTCTCATTTTGACATCCATGGACTTGTCTGATTCTCTTGGAAATGAAGCCTTATCTTTTATGTATTTTGTCATTACAGTGTTCATCCATCCTTTGTGAACTGAGGCAGGTGTGGATTCTGAGAGGAAAGAGCATATTTTACTTCCCTTGTAAAGAACAATATAGCAAAAATTTCTTGTAGAACTTTATAATCTCTTTAATTTTCCTGGCACATTTTTGGTGCTGTATAAATAAAAGTAACTAATGAGCTTGAGCAGTGCAAACGGTTTCCAGGAACTACTCCTAATTGTCCTTGACCAAAATAAGTCTTTTTTCAGAAGTCTTCAATAATTCAGGTCTGAATCTAATGCAATTAGTGAAGCTGTGCAAAGCATACTGAAGAAAAAAGCCACTAAAAGCTCAGGCCTCTTATTTTATCACCATGATTATCACTTTATTATGAATTAGACTGGGAAAACCCATTATGAACCAATGGATCCAAGAGCAAGAGATCTAAAAAGCTCTAAAAAGACAAGGTAAAATAGCATCTCACTTAGCCTGATAGCTCAAGACCACAATGCCCAAAAAAGTGTGCTGTATAAATCACCTTGTGTTTGCACAAAATGATTAGTTATCTTAATTAAGCCACAAGATTAGCTGAACAGGGTTCAACTATATCCACCAAAGAGCAAATAAGCTATGGGATACATCAAGGGAGAAAAGAATGGGTAAAAGGGAATCCATCATTCCCCTTGAGCCATCCATAACCTTCCAATTTATATGTGAACTTCTACGGAGGAAGAAGGTTGAAGAGAGTATTATGAACATTAAAGAGTATTAACTTGTGTTATGCTTTTTTTTGGTCCCTTTAATAGAACTTTGGTTCTCATTTATTCTCAGCCTCTGCTGCACTGCTGTGGAAGGGCAGAGAGGCCTTAGAGGCAGGTATAAATGAATTTACACTGCCAGAGAAGCACAAGGGCGCCTTAAAGCTAATGAAAATGATCTCCATTATCAGAGAAAGAAAAAATAACAGCTGGTACTGTTGTTGATACCAAGAAATAGTTAAAATTTTCACTTCATCTCAATGCATTGTAGTTCGTCAATAAATGCCATATACATTCTCTTTTAATACAAATAATTCATATGCACATAAACTATGGCAAATAAAGCCTGATGGGAATTCTCCTTGAAGGAGAAAAAGACCATCTGTCCTTCATCAGCCAGGCACAAAAGGGATGCCTTGCTATTTTATAAAAGCTGCCAGTCAATTCTAGGTGTGGGATCATCTATCACAATAGGCAATGTGCCATGTCCCACACTGGTGAAGTGCTGTGTAATTTGCAGCACTGTGAACACGGTTTGTAATTATATTTGATAGGGCCACAGGACGTAAATTACATAGTTTTTACATTTAGCTGCTACCGCAAATGCTTGCCTGGCATTAGCTCCTAGGGGTTTTTAGTAGGGATAAGGAGGAAGAGGGGGAAAAAAGACATGTTCTGAACTTCTTAAGAGACCTTCTTTTTTAAAAAAGAGTTTTAGGGAAAAGATTCATGATATCTATGTAGGAATGTTTTATTATTATTATTATTATTGTTTTGCTGTTAGTTCAGTTGGACAACATCCCAATAGGACTAGCAAGAGAAGAAAAAAGACACAAATTTTTTTTTTTTTTTTTTTTTTAAAGTTCAGGGCTGGCAGTATCTGTCTAGGTATGTCACAGCAAGACCAGTTTTCTTCTCGTATTAGCAATGGTTTGTAAGAACAGCTGTCAGGCAATCTTCTGGTCTGGAAACCAGCTCCATAAAAATGATAGCTTATAACCTGTCCTGTACATGTTGGGTGAAATACTTGGTCATACTTGACTATCGTGACAGATACTCTCCAGGACACAAAGCAAGAAGGCCCCTCCTGCAGAGACCTTAATGATGGAATTTGAGGAGACAGATCCTAATCATAGCACATGAGTACATACTCAGTGATTCCCCAGGATTTACGGTCATTAAGGATCCGGAGGCTGAAACAGCGGCACAGCAAGGCCATCCTCAAACACTGATCCCAGGAAAATGCTGGATGATTGAAGATTAGCAACTATTTAATCCATTTTGGCTGGAAAGAATTTAAAAAGAATGAGAAACTTGAATCAAAACTTGAGTAAGCCTGAAGCTATCCTGACATGTTTGTGAACTACATTCCCTCCCAACACTTTTCTATTATTTCTGTTCTTGGATCATCATTCTTTGCATGCTGGGACCAACAATGCCTTTTATTGTAGCCTGCCCCATTTTCCTCTTGCACACAAAGGGAAAGCTCCCTTGGTGAATGCCAGAGGCAAATACTGCTTTCTCAAAAAGTTACAGGGAGAAGTATGCTTCGGCCTTTGTTTGCGTACAGTAATCTTCAGCTGCACTGAGAGAAGGCTGAGCCATTCATAAATATGGCCTTTGGACTTTAAAGGTCAGCTATGCTTTTCATAATAAAAACCTGTTAACACAGAATCATCCTGGCAAACCCAAACATCAGTTTTAAGTAATGTATCACAAATGACCCGCCATGATAAACACTCCACCCATAAACTGCTAGTCTGCAGTCTACAACAAGCAGTACCAAAACAGGAAAAAGGGATGGAGATAAGAAAGTCTCAGAAAGGTCTAGGAAAATCTGTGATGTTTTTCACATACCATAGCTTGGTGAAGGAGTTTACAGAAGTGCCTGACACAGCTGAATATGAGAATTCGTAGACTTCTGAAACAGGAGACTAGCTTAGGAAAGAAGCTGTGATGTTCAAAGGATCAGCTCATGAATGAGAAGCCTTGCAATGAAACGAAAAGGGCCAGTTGTAAATAAGAGAATAACATTTGAGAGACAGAAAAGAAGCACAAGCTATTTTCCAAACATAATGAAAAATTCAAACTCTTTCAGGAACTTAAGGGTATTTAAATGTAAATGAGCTTCCTTCACCCAACCCAGAATCAAGAGCTGCTTAGAAATTGTTGCATTATTTTCTGTTGAGTAATCATAACTTTTCAGTATCCAGCATATTCTCTGACAAAGAGCTGTGAGCACAGTGTCTGGGTGTGCATGGGATTGTCTCCTGAAATAGAGTAGATGTCTATTCTAAATGATGTAGCACCTTCACAGCTGGGTTTTGTGTGCATCCATTCACTTGAGAACAATTCCCTTACACATGCGCCTGAACTCCAGCACTCACTGTAAACTTGCTATTTTTATGAAAATAAGTTAGCAATATATAGAAAGAGTGGCATTGGGGTTGCTTCTGCATGAGAGCCATAATATATTTTAAACTTTATGACTGGATTTGGAGCTGATGAAAGGCTACAGGTTGACAGACAGAAACCGAAGTCCACTAAGCTCGCGCGAGCGGTAGCGGGAAGCAGCTGTCCCCAGCCCCTTGCACATGCTCTGGTCGCAGCGGCCGCCCCTGGGGCAGCCAGCTGCCACAACCCTAACGGCCTCGTCTCTCCCCAGCCAGCGCCAGCAAGGATGCAGCTCAGCGCCAATTGTCACGGAGATGTCTGTGTCCTGGAGAGCTTCCCAGTGAGACGGCAGGAGTGAGAGCAGGTAGGCTGCGCAGAGTGCTCATGTACGACAGACTGAATCCTCATATTCTTCCTAAGTCCCCTCCTCCCGACCCGTTCATGTCGGCAGTCCCACCACCTCTCTTTCCACTCAAGCGCTCAGAGTCAGATAACTTTCAATGCCTCCATTTCCTTATCCCTTCTGTCCTCTCAAAATGTGTCTAGGCTCCGATATTTCTTTCTTTACAACTGTACTGAGAAGTCCGGGCTGATCTGGTCATGACTGCAGCATGGCATACCTTCTGCCACCCTGGTGCTCGGTCGCCCCACCCTGCTGGCTTATAATGTTTCTTTTGAAGTCGCCCAACTCTGGGATCCCTCAAAACCGTAGCTCCTCATGGTCCTTCATCAGGTTTGGGCTTCTCAGAGCAAGCCTAAAGCTGGTGAGAGTCACTCTAGGTCCCTCTGACCTCAGTATAAATGTTTTTACCATCTGCAGATCTACTCCTTGCTCCTCCTTTGAAAATCCAGCCCTGGTCTCATCCGACTCTAATACCATCTCTTACATACACATCCCTGGTACTCCTTCCAGGCTCACACAGACTGATGTTTTCTTCTCTTTCTTCTGCACCACCTCTCCATAAGAGAGCTCAGCTTATCATGGCTTGTCTTTTAAATCCCTCCTCAAACTCACTCTCACCAGCCTGCTCTCAGTGCAAACAAAGTAATGCCTGATTATTTACATTAGCTCCTCAAGAAGTTGTGTCACATTGCAGTATAACTTAACCCTTCTCCTGGGCGCTTGCAGGCAGGGCTGCCAAAGGAGCTGGCTGGGGGACAGAACAGGTTCCTGCACACGTGGGAAGGCTGAGGAGGAACAAACCACTTCCCCCAGCTGCCCTGCTCAGATGGTGGCCACCACAATCCCCACCAAAAGCTGGTGCCCAGACCCCAAAACTGTCTGTGGCTCTGACCCCCGTTCTCTATCCCCACTTCTGTCAGAAACACTCAGCTCTTGGTCTTGCTTAAATATGGATTATTAAGCTCGCTGGCCAGAGAATTCTCTTATAAGAGAATTTCCCTTAAAGCACCTAGCTAATTTCTGGGCACTGCCAATTTGCTAAAGGGAAGGCAATTTCTATTTCCAAATAGTATGAAAATGAATGGATTTAGCAATATTTGTTTCTAGTATTTGATAAATGTTTACTTGCGCTGATTAGGATCAACACTATTCCTATGCCCAGTTAATTCTGCAGAGTGTGATTAGCAGTATGTATCATTTCAGCTGACTGACTCTTGGACCAGCTTAAAAAAGCCAGAGCTGGAAGCCTTCAAGTGAGCATGTGAAGATGGAAAATGAACCAAGAAATAATACGCATTTTAAAATATTTGGGCTACTGGATTTCTACTGCAGATATCTAAATACTGAAATGCCTCACACCATATTGCTACCCTGTTTCTACATCCAAAAAGGCACCAGAGCTACTGTCACGGTTTCTACATTTAAGAGCTTGTTAAAGTTTGTTCTTGTAACCTCTGCAGGTTATAAAAAGGCCTATCCTTAGTGAAATGTGTATTTAATTTGTATTTAAAGTAATTTTTGGAAACTAGACCCAGACTTATTTTATACAGAAGAGTGCAAAGGCTTATGGCTGACATTTTCCCAAGCTTCAAATTGTACTCCAATGAGCCAAGATCTTATTTTAATTTGCTTATAAGGATTTCTGTTAGTAAGTGGCTGTAATATGTCATTTTATTTGCAGTTATTGTCTTAACTTAAAAACAACGTATCAAAGATACCAATTACAGAGCCTGTTTTCTCCTCTGGTATCAGAGCAGTAGTGAGGAGCTATGCTAGTGATGCCTGAGTGCATTTATGAGACAAACTGTCATGAAGATGGAAAATGGGGGCAGAAGTACCAGCAGAAGGAAGGTGAGCAAGGCAGTGCAGGAAGAATGCTCAGCGTTCATGCAAGCCACACCATTGGGTAGGTCTGGCTAGAGTACTGTATGACACGTATTGCTTCAGTAATGAAGAACAAGATGAGCAGCCCAGCCAGGCAACAAATGAGCTGAAATGGGATAACAACAACTGGATACAAATAAAATTTATAAAAGCACTCTGTAAAGCCAAGCAGAGAGGTACTGATACCATTTAGAGACCCAATCTAAGCACTCTGACCCAGATTAG